>NC_090730.1:166863928-166876428 GCF_036898095.1 Palaemon carinicauda
TACCTCATGTTATTCTTAAACCTTGATTTTCCATCCTTTCCAGCGGTGATATTCCAGTAATCTATCTTACCATCCACATCTCGGGTCTCTTCAAAAGTACCCTTTCTTTCCTCTTAAGTGGCTCAGTGTCTGCCCCATATAACAGTACGAACCTGATATCTGTCTTATAAATCTTCATTTTAAGCCTTAAAGGTATTTTTTTTTTGTCTAAAATAACTAGTTACCTTTCTCCATTCTCGTCATACTTCTTTCACTCTGTCTCAACGCTTTCACAGTACCTCCCAACTCCATCATGATTGATCCTAAGTAGTTGTTGTTATTATTATTATTATTATTATTATTATTATTATTATTATTTTGAGATCCGACTCTTATTATATCAAAGAGTCGGATCTCAAAATTCTGAAAAACTTGAAAAAGGATAAACTTATTATTATTATTATTACTTGCTAAGCTACAGCCCTAGTTGGGAAAGCAGGATGCTATAAGCCCAGGGGCTCCAACCGGGAAAATAGCCTAGTGAGGAAAGGAAACAAGGAAAAATAAAATATCTTAAGAAGAGAAACAACGTTAAAATAGATATCTCCTACATAAACTATGTAAACTTTAACAAAACAAGAGGAAGAGAAATGTTATAGATGTTCCATCTTCCCCTTGAATGTTTACTTCAAGTCCTTCACTACTACAACTACCAATTTCCTCCTTTACTAATAAGAAGACGACAAAGAGAGATGAAAATGAAAGGAATTATATCAGCCATAAGACGATGAAAAGAAGAAAATAATTGCGAAGGAATGAAAAAGGAACTGCAATGTCAGTTAGCAGAACAACACATGATTTGCAATGCTTGCTTACCAGAATGCATGAAATATCACGTGTGCTTGGGCTGAAGATAAATATAAAAATGCAATGGAAGATGAAATATCATTGGAAGGAGAAAGGATCAATGAGGTAGAATCATTTAAATATTTAGGAACTATGATCTCCAATACAGGGTCTTTATATTTAGAGTTTAGTGAAAGATTGAAAAAGAAAAATAAGACAATAGCTAGTTAAGTAAAATTTGGAAATCAAATCCCCTGGAATTACATAAAAATTAGACTATATATCAGTTTAGTGAGACCAGTGTTGCTCTATGGGTTTAGCCCTCAGGAGGATATTGGGAGTTAAATGGCAGGACATGATTAGAAATGAAACTATAAGAGATTTCTCAAGTGCCATATGTGGATGCGATCATGATGAGGGGTCAATGGAAATGGTTCGGGCGTGCTCTTCTTATTCCACAATAGAGATTAGTTCACCAAACGTTCATCTGGGCTCCAGAAGGCACTAGAAGAGATGGAAGACCCAGGCCTACACGGCTGAGGACTATGAAGCGCGAAATAGCAGATGATGAATGAAGATAGAGACGACTGGCGAAATCTAACTGAGGCCCTTTGCGTCAATAGGCATAGGGGATGATGATGACGATGATGAAAAAAAAAGGAACTGACACACCAAGTGGGGTAAAATTGGTAAGAAATAAGATAAACGAGAAAACTAAAAAGACAAAAACTTAATTTAGGCTTTTTGTTGTGACCTTTGCAAAGAAGAAAAGACATAACTTATTTTCATGGCTAAATTATTAAAGTTAAGAGAAATGGACTTACTGGATATACAGTACTTGGAAATCCTAACAGACAGCTAGTGGAATAAATCTGAAAGAAGAGTTTGAAAATACCAAAACTGATAACAAGGTATTATCCCAACTTATTCTAATGGAGAATGGGATTAAATTAAGATTGAAGATTTTCATCAAGACTGTAGTTTGTGGTAGCCTTCAGGAAAAGCTCAATGAGTTTTTATTGCTTATATATGACATATCTGTTTTTGACATTAATAGTTTATATAGGACATATCTGTTTTGACGCTGTTACTGGTTTTAGAATGATATATTGTTAATTTATTCTCATCATTTATTTATTTCCTTATTTCCTTTCCTCACTGGGGTATTTTTCCCTGTTGGAGCCCTTGGGCTTATAGCATCTTGCTTTTCCAACTAGGGTTGTCGCTTGGCTAGTAATAATAATAATAATAATAATAATAAAGACTCCAGAGTATAAGCTAAGAAGCTTTGCACCCATTTATCAATTATTAAAGTACCCGCAAACTTGTTTTGTGGGATTAGCAGTTTGAACAAAGGAAACACGATATATATTTCTAAATGGTTCAAATGTCAGCCGTATCAAAACAGACTTTCGTGATATCTTTAATCCGTTCGTGATTTGAAACAGACGTTGAGATTCGTATATTTGAACCTGCCAAAATATATCTATTTCTACATGTAGCTTATGCCTTCTTTTTATTCTTACTAAGTTGAAAGGATACAGAACTATGGAAGAACATTGCCATATGATCTATGTCCTCCCTCTTGAATATGTCTTCTATTTATTCTGCCATAGCTCATTTTCTTATAGAAATTTTGATTAGGCTACTATTATATTCACTCCTACCATTAGTGCGCTCACCTTTCAAACACAGGTCTATATATTTTCACTATTGTTTCGCCTGCCTCCCACAGAAGACACTTCAACTGAAATATTTTTGTAACTTTTATGAAATTGCAATTCCTTCATTTTTGTGACATATTACCTAAAAACATTAAATGGAATTCAGGTTTCTCCAGAGAAAATTATTTCCCTCTTGGATGGTAATTACTTACTCTTATTGGTGCGTAAATTAGGTTTATCAGCTTATGGCTATTACATATATCTTTATTTTTTTTTAAGAATTTCAAAGTTCAGTATTTCTAGATACCTACTGTCTTTCACCTCTGTCTGCTCTGATTTCTCGTGCAAAACATAGTTCGGTTATTACTTTACTCTTCTTTCACGTGTAGGCCTTAGTCTCTCAAAGATTTGACTCAAGTTTAATGTATACAGCCTTCTTTGGGTCTTCTTCTATCCTAGATATCTTTGGAGAATATAGATATATGATGACAATTCTTAATAACACCTTGCGCAAATCCTCAATATTTTCCCAGGAGATTACATACAATAGTCTCAAATATCAATAAAGAAAGAAATTCTAGACGCCAAGTCTTCATACAGACCAGTGATCTAGATGACTTTTGGACTGTAATCTGCAGTGTATTGGAATAATCAGATGTAAACATAGAAAAACTGTATTTTACGTTGAATTGTGATCCCTTAAAAAATACAATAAACAAACAGTTGATGGGAGGTGTGGAGAAAGAAAATAAACGACCAAAGAAACTAGTATTTATTCCATATTATAAGGTGAAACTTCAACACGTCAGAAGCATTGTTTTGACACATGTTATTGATAAAAAATCTTTGCCAGATTATTTAACCTTTTTCTTAAACAGGCACTTTCATAGATTTTAAAATAATGTTATATTCACTAAAGACACTCACATATCTTATTATATATAAAACACGAGACTAGCCTAAACATCTTAGAAATAATCTAATAATTGAAAGGGAAAAGTAACAATAAAGATTATAAAGTAGTGAAACTATAATAATTAAAACAATAAATTTTCAATAACACCTGATGCAAGATATTGAATTATCAATAGGAGAAAATAGTATGAATCACGTTAAAAAACACCTAAAAACATTTACCCGTAATCATCTTTAACAGCAGATACTATATAATATTCATATATCCCGTAAATGTCAAAAATCAAATCCACCTCGATTGAGGGGACGATTAGGTAGGCCTATGCAATTCCTGTGGTGCCAATAAAAAAGACGAACCAACTGGGTCTAGGTCATAAGAATCCAGTGCTCCTGGCCTTAATTGTGACGAGGAAGGCCTAAACAAACCTGTAAACCAAGGGTCTAATAAGTCTCGAGGCCTTTGGTTAGCCCAAAACGAAGCTCGTGACTGCAGGATTGTATCGTAGGGAGATGTGCGATGTGTTGGGGCCGATCGCCTGCCACGGTCAGATACCATTTGTGATGTAGAACTGCTGCTATATTCCTCTCTTGGCCTTGAAACCGGACGATCAGATACCATTTGCTCTCTAAAACTGCTGCTATGTTCCTCTATTGGCCTTGAAACTGGACAATGAGATACCATTTGAGCTCTAGAACTGCTGCTATGTTCCTCTCTTGGCCTTGAAACTGGACAATCAGATACCATTTGAGCTCTAGAACTGCTGCTATGTTCCTCTCTTGGCCTTGAAACTGGACAATCAGATATAATTTGCGCTATAAAACTGCTGTTATGTTCCTCTCTTGGCCTTGAAACTGGACAATCAGATACCATTTGCTCTCTAAAACTGCTGCTATATTCTTCTCTTGGCCATGAAACCGGACGATCAGATACCATTTGCTCTCTGAAACTGCTGCTATGTTCCTCTATTGGCCTTGAAACTGGACAATGAGATACAATTTGAGCTCTAGAACTGCTGCTATGTTCCTCTCTTGGCCTTGAAACTGGACAATCAGATACCATTTGCGCTCTTAAACTACTGCTATGCTCCTCTCTTGGTCTTGAAACCGGAAAATCAGATAACATTTGCGCCCTAAAACTGCTCCAATGTTCCTCTCTTGGCCTTGAAACTGGACAATCAGATACCATTGGCACTCCAAAACTACTACTATCATCCTCTCTTGGTCTTGAAACCGGACAATCTGATACCATTTGCGCTCTAAAACTACTATCATCCTCTCTTGGTCTTGAAACCGGACAATCAGATACCATTTGAGCTCTAAAACTGCTGCTATATTCCTCTCTTGGTCTTGAAACTGGACAATCAGATACCATTTGAGCTCTAGAACTGCTGCTATGTTCCTCTCTTGGCCTTGAAACCGGACAATCAGATACCATTTGCGCTCTAAAACTACTGCTATCATCCTCTCTTGGTCTTGAAACTGGACAATCAGATACCATTTGAGCTCTAGAACTGCTGCTATGTTCCTCTCTTGGCCTTGAAACCGGACAATCAGATACCATTTGCGCTCTAAAACTACTGCTATCATCCTCTCTTGATCTTGAAACTGGACAATCAGATACCATTTGAGATCTAGAACTGCTGCTATGTTCCTCTCTTGGCCTTGAAACTGGACAATCAGATACCATTTGCGCTCTAAAACTGCTGCTATATTCCTCTCTTGGTCTTGAAACTGGACAATCAGATACCATTTGAGCTCTAAAACTGCTGCTGTTCCTCTCTTGACCTTGAAACCGGACAATCAGATACCATTTGCGCTCTAAAACTGCTGCTATATTCCTCGCTTGGTCTTGAAACTGGACAATCAGATACCATTTGAGCTCTAAAACTGCTGCTATATTCCTCTCTTGGTCTTGAAACCGGACAATCAGATACCATTTGAGCTCTAGAACTGCTGCTATGTTCCTCTCTTGGCCTTGAAACTGGACAATGAGATACCATTTGAGCTCTAGAACTGCTGCTATGTTCCTCTCTTGGCCTTGAAACTGGACAATAAGATACCATTTGAGCTCTAGAACTGCTGCTATGTTCCTCTCTTGGCCTTGAAACTGGACAATGAGATACCATTTGCGCTCTAGAACTGCTGGTAGGTTCCTCTCTTGGCCTTGAAACTGGACAATGAGATACCAGTTGCGCTCTAAAACTGCTGCTATGTTCCTCTCTTGGTCTTGAAACTGGACAATCTGATACCATTTGCGCTCTAAAACTGCTGCTATGTTCCTCTCTTGGCCTTGAAACTGGACAATCTGATACCATTGGCGCTTCAAAACTGCTGCTATGTTCCATTCTTGGCCTTGAAACTGGACAATCAGATACCAATTGCGCTCTAGAACTGCTGGTAAGTTCCTCTCTTGGGCCTGAAACCGGACAATCAGACACCATTTGTGCACTAAAACTGCTGCTATGTTCCTCTCTTGGCCTTGAAACCGGACAATCAGATATCATTTGTGCTCTAAAACTGCTATGTTCATGTCTTGGTCTTGAAACTGGATGATCAGATACCATTTGTGCTCTAGAACTGCTGCTAGGTTCCTCTCTTGGCCTTGAAACCGGACAATCAGATACCATTTGCTCTCTAAAACTGCTGCTATGTTCCTCTATTGGCCTTGAAACTGGACAATCACATACCATTTGTGATCTAAAACTGCTGCCATGTTCCTGTCTTGGTCTTGAAACCGGACGATCAGACACCATTTGCACTCCAGAATTGCTGCTATGTTCTTCTCTTCGCCTTACAAACGGACGGTCAGATGCCATTTGCGCTCTAGAACTGCTGCCAAGTTCCTCTCTTGGCCTTGAAACCAGACAATCAGATAACATTTGCGCTCTAAAACTGCTGAAATGTTCCTCTCTTGGTCTTGAAACTGGACAATCAGATACCATTTGAGCTCTAGAACTGCTGCTATGTCCCTCTCCTAGCCTTGAAACTGGACAATCACATACCATTTGTGATCTAAAACTGCTGCTATGTTCCTGTCTTGGTCTTGAAACCGGACGATCAGACACCATTTGCACTCTAGAATTGCTGCTATGTTCCTCTCTTCGCCTTACAAATGGACGGCCAGATGCCATTTGGTCCCTAAAACTGCCGATATCTCTTAACCTTGAAAATGGATGCTCAGATACCACCATTTGCACTCTAAAACTACTGCTATCTCTTGGCCTTGAAAACGGACGGACATATACCATCTCCGCTCTAAAACTGCTACTATCTATTGCCCTTACTGGAAGAGCACGTAATCTTCGTCTACTGGATAGTCTGGTTTTGACATTGTTCGCCCACGTCTTCATCTGGTCAAAGCAGGTTCTTCTCCCCAGAACACCGGTAGGAAAGAGATCATCATTGTTCTGAGTACTGGTATCATAGCTAAGCCTGTTATCCATTGGCCAGGTGTTCGTGATCTTTTGGGACTTGCGGGGCTGGTTGCAATCCGTGTCTACCGAGACACAGATCAGGTCATAAGTGGGTTTTTCTATTTTGTAAGGAGCCACCATTTTAGATTTTCTATGTTGCGTGAAGTCAACCGGACGTCGACGCTCTAAGTTTGTTGTTTCAAATTTTAGATGAATTCAAGATAAGCGTTGTTTGTCCTGAAAGAAAAAATAGGACAATGAAAGATTTTGAAAAATGACAGATAAAAATAGAAGTTTCAATTAGCCTAAGGTTGCCAGATTGTAAGAATAGAAATCTGGGACACTTGAAATTTCTCAATACATGTAGGCCTATAGATATATACCTACAAACACAGCTTGACCAATATATTATAAAATGTTGATATATTCACATTATTGAAAAGCACAAAGGAAGAATTCTAATGGGGTATAAAGAAAACAAAATGAAGATAATTTGGAAAATTCATAACCAGTACAAATACAAAAATAAAAAAAGGAACAATTTGGCCAATTAGTAATCAATACAAACAATACAGAAACTAAGGTTTCTTTACATTTTGAGCATATGAGTATGAATTACGATTTACATATACACAAATTTAACTAAAATATTTATTCTTTAACTATATATCTAATGATTTTTAATAGATACCTGTCTTCTAGCGCCTGCCTATAAATTCTTTACATTGAAAATAAAGGTTCCACGTGCATTGTTGGATATAGCTTCTTCAGAGGCCACCCATATCCAATTTGTTCCGCTCATCACTCCACTGGATAGGCCTATCATGAGTGAGAATACACGCTGAACATTAGCATCATGAGATGGAAGATAAACTATAGAGGAGCCGTTGCAAAGGTTATGCCTCACCCCTGAACCTGAGGTTTGTGAATAGTGATGGCAGTAGAAATTCCGTAGGAGAACTTAACACTATTGAGGTAGTAATAGTTATGAAAAAAAGGTTGAATATGATAGAATTTATAGAAAATTTTAGAAACAGATAAGGATAGGCTTTTTGTGTTGTATAGGGAGGCACAAGATACTAAGGAGAATGTTTTGCTGTAATTAATAAAGAAAATTTAGAAATAATGACAGAACTAATACGTTAAAACTAAATATTGTAAATAGACACAATGGGGGAATGTAAACTATTTTTCGTGAAAATTAGGAGGAAGATTTGATACATTTTTCGTTGTTTTGCCAGGAATATAGAAAAGAAAGGAATGAAGTAATTGAGCTACAACAACCATGCGAGGAAGACCTAAAGAAAATAGTAGGATTATTCTTATTTAGTGAAAATGTAGTAAAGAAAATTAGAAAGGCCCTTAAAGTTAGAAGTAAAAGTATGTAAGCTGTGCTATCTGTGTAGGAGGTAACTAAAGACAATGAATTTCCTGCTGATTACAGCGCGTTGCATCTACTACAGGCCCGGTCACACCGCCCGAACGTTGCTGGGAGCGTTCCTTGAACGGTAGGGAGGTGGACCGAACCCTCGAAAATTTAATTTAACGTTTTTACGTTCGGTCTTTATTATGCTGCTGAACGTGGCAAATCCTCGCATATTTCCTGAGTTTTCTTACACCTCTATTATGGAAGTTGCTAATTTATGCAATAAGGGTATTGGTAGCCTATACAGGATGTCGAAAAGTTTCAGTCGCTTTTATTTAAACTGTTAAAAAAACCCCGTAAATTTCAAGATACAGCGACCGTAATTGTTACCCTACTTTGTAGTATCTTTTACAGGTTGGTGACTAATATCACTCCGCTACGCTTTTCGACATCCTGTATACCAATACCCTTATTGCATAAATTAGCAACTTCCATAATAGAGGTGTAAGAAAACTCAGGAAATATGCGAGGATTTGCTACGTTCAGCAGCCTAATCAAGACCAAACGTAAAAACGTTAAATTAAATTTTCGAGGGTTTGCACCACCCCCCTACCGTTCAAGGAACACTCCCAGCAACGTTCGGGCGGTGTGACCCGGCCTTACGCTTCTTATATTAGTGTGTCCATAATCACAGTGTTGTGGAGAGAGCAACGAGGAACCTGCAACCTGCTGGAATGCTAAATACACAGAATTCAACTAAGAATCGTTATAAAGTATTAAAAATATGTTATTATAATGAATAAAATCGGGATAAGGGTGTCTCAGAAAGTTCAATGTGGGGCAGGGGACAAAATGATAAAATTGAGCCATGTTCCGGAAATAACGGGACGTCTAGCAAACCCCACAAAGCCTGAGGATTAACCGATAGATTTCAACTACTTTAGGTCACGGTTAGTCTAAATACAAAATATCAATTTACATCGATTTCATATCTTAAAAAATAGAAATCATTGGGGGAAAATCCTTCAGCAATTATCAGGACGTGTTAAAGAGGTGTTATGTATATAAACAAAGTGTGTGTGTGTGTAATTTGACTACCCCCAACACAGTGTTTTTAAGTTGCAGTATACCTAAGATGTTGGTATAACGCACACAGTAAAGTAAGAAATCACACACATTCTCTCTCTCTCTCTCTCTCTCTACATATATATATATATATATATATATATATATATATGCATATATTTATATATATATATATATATATATATATATATATATGTATATATATATATATGCATATATTTATATATATACATATATATATGTATATATATATATGCATATATTTATATATATATATATATATATATATATATATATATATATATATATATATATATATATATGCATATATTTATATATATATACATATATATATGCATATATTTATATATATATATATTATATATATATACATTACATATATATGTATATTATATATATATATATATATATATATATATATATATATATATATATATATATATATATATCAAATAAGCCATACATTTTAATACATTAAAGTCTGGATTCTCTTAACGACCTCAGGATCAGAGCCCCAGGCGAAATCACTCAAAGGCTATAGTATCTGACCGGTCAGGTTTCGAACCCTGGTCCAGGATACTTGTATGACACTGACCTTACAAGTTACAACTCAGCTGAGTGGTAAGGTCAATGTCATACAAGTATCCTGGACCAGGGTTCGAAACCTGACCGGTCAGATACTATAGTCTCAGTGATTTCGCCAGGGGCTCTGATCCTGAGGTCGTTAAGAGAATCCAGACATTAATGTATCAAAAATATGTGGCTTATTGGAATATGAAAAACACAATTCTAAATGAGTAAAATTTATCATTATATATATATATATATATATATATATATATATATATATATATATATATATATAGCAGGCGTGGACTGGCACAAAAGACCATAAACACACGGAAGTGAAAGGACATGTCTGTGGCCTTTGTTCGGCTGATTTTTTTTAATGATAGCTTTGACTTCAAACGCACTGAATTCATTCATAGGCAACATCAAGATCTTACTCAGTTTCATGTATGTCAATCAAATTATTCCTATTATATTTAATTAAGTACACAAACACACGCACACACCCAGATTGACCGGCCAGTATTTCCGGTCGAGGCCTCTCTGACTCCAGGTCATAGCCCTCAAAAGGTAAGTACACAATATTAAATTGTCAAGTGTTGGGGAAGTTTGCTAAAGGGCGGGGAGTGGGGGGGGGGGGAGATGTTATTGTCGCACCTGTGCGGAAAACAAAATGGGAAAACAACAAATGCTTGTTTTTAAGCTTCGACCTTTCCTGACCGCGAGCACCCACAAACACAGAAATTGACAGATTGCCCAGAGCTCTCAGGGTGACAGCCCCAAGTTTCTGAGCACTGTAGGGCTGAAGATCTTCATCGAAGTCCCAACAAAATATCGAGATGTAGAAAAGGTCTTCCTAAATTTTATGTATGTGTATATATATATATATATATATACATATATATATATATATGTATATATATATATATATATATATATATATACACTTATATATATATATATATATATATATATATATATATATATATATATATATATATATATATATATATACATAAACGGAAAACAAAGGCTTTATCGAAGTCCAAACAGAACGCGGGACGAGCTGTAGAAAATGACCTAAAAAAACGCTACATAAATTTAAGATAACCGAAAGAGACAGATCACATACGAACAATATGGAAAACACGATTAATGAACGTCTGGAGAGGAGTTAACGGTAGCCTATAAACCATGACCTTGGTCACTTCGAGAAAAGCCATTAAGAGCAGAAAGGGTGGGACTATCGGATGAAATCAGATAAGGCGAAGGTTTCCCTCTGGGCCATTTCTCGGGACCACAACAGTAATTTGGGAGTAAATATATCTATCCATCTATCTTAGAGAGAGAGAGAGAGAGAGAGAGAGAGAGAGAGAGAGAGTACAGCTGGTCGACGAAAAAGTCTCCAGAATGAGAGAGAGAGAGAGAGAGAGAGAGAGAGAGAGAGAGAGAGAGAGAGTACAGCTGGTTTTTTAAAGTGTTTACAGTTTATTTATGAATTATTTAATTTTGTGTTGTTACTATTCACAAAACATTTTAATTGTTAATTACTTTCCTTGTAGTTTCCTTTTTTTCCTTTCCTCACTGGGCTACTTTCTCTGTTGGAGCCCCTGGGCTTGTAGCATTTAGCTTTTCAAACTAAGGTTACAGCTTAGCAAGTAATAATAATAATAATAATAATAATAATAATAATAACCGTTCTAAATGATTAAGGCTCTCAAAATTACATTTATAAAGACAATAAATTTGCGTGATAATTATAAAAAAATCAAAATATTAGTCTAATAAGAATATATGTAGAGCATAATGAAAACCAGATCAATCTTTAGTAGATATTTCATTCACTAGAATTACTCTGAAAAGACACGTGGACTGTAATGAGAGAATGATCCAATGCTGCCCAGACGAAAAATGTTGTAACAAGTTATTTGCCTCCTCTTCGTATAACTACGGTTTGTTGTCACTACAAGAATTGAATATTAATTAATATATATTTAGATTTATAAGCTTTATATGAAACTGTTGATTTTACGTACAAAATAACCTTAAATCTCTCTCTCTCAACTATAGTGAAACATATGTCGTGGCCGCTGAGACAATATCTGACCCACCGTATAGAGTACTCGTGTCAAAATGATTCAGCCACTTTAAGGAAACATGAACACAGCACTTGGACACGATCCATTCAAACTGAGAGAAACTGATAAAGCGTAGCCCCTTTATGACAGATCCTTCCTTCTTGACTAATCTCACAAGATTAACCAGAAATTAAATCCAGTCTCTCTCTCTCTCTCTCTCTCTCTCTCTCTCTCTCTCTCTCTCTCTCTCTCTCTCTCTCTCTCCTGTTAGTCTTGCCGAACATATATATTTCATAAGGTAAGGTTTTCATTTCTATAATGATAATTGAAACCAAAATTTTTTTTCGAAATTATAATCCCAGCCTATTTGCCAGTTTTATACTATCGTCGTAATAAGACTGGCGAGATGGTGAGTTTTAAATCTGATTGACCAGTACATCTTGGAGGTCACAAGGGTAAATTTATCAGGCAAAGATCAGTGAGCCATGTTTAATCCCCAGAATGATTGATCTTGGAGTATAAAATGCAGTTTTTGAAACTGCATAGGCTACCGAACTTAAAC
>NC_090730.1:166878928-166966428 GCF_036898095.1 Palaemon carinicauda
TTTGCGACCAAGGTTGGCGACCCTGCTTGCCACTGACCCTTCCTCCCGCTACCAGTCATTCTCTTTTTCCCCCTACGGCCCTAGAAGGATTCATATTTTTCCTCCAAGCTACGGCCAGGATTAATAGAGTAATCTTTTAATCCTGGCTACGGACAGAGTTAAAAGAGTACATTTTAACCCCGGCTACGGCCATCCTCCATCTCACTGTAACCCCCCCCCCCCCAAAAAAAAAAAAAAAAAAAAATTACTTCATTTTTATTGTTCTTTTACACGAGTTCGGAGTAAGTTGTCCCCATAGACTAAATATTGGATCCATATCACTAATTATCCCATTCTTCCCTATTTCAATCTTAATTATTTTCAATAGAAAAAGAAAAAAATCTTGAGAAAAGTATATTTTTCTTAAGAAAAAAACGTGATAAGCAATTTTTTTCTGCAAAGGAAGAAAATTAGAATTTAATTAATTCTTTAGAATTTCTAATTAAATAAATTATGTAAAAAACATTTTTTTTTTCTTTTAGCATAAGTGGCTAAAGAAAAATTACTGGTATTCTCAGCATAAGAAAAAAATCTTGAGAAAAATATATTTTTCTTAAGAAAAAAATGTGATAAGTAAATTATTTTTTTTTTTTGGCAAAGGAAGAACATTAGAATTTAATTAATTCTTTAGAATTTCTAATTAAATAAATTATGTAAAAAACATTTTTTTTTCTTTTAGCATAAGTGGCTAAAGAAAAATTACTGGTATTCTCAATTGACACTATTCCACACAATTTTTTGCCTAAAATTAAAATCTAAGTAAGCCTAAGTATAGTCAGAAAATAGTAAAGTATATGATTAAAAGCATACATTGATACAAGCAATAAAAAACATTGGTAAAAGACATGAGATAAATAGTACTTAAAACACTTTTCTGCTGAAAGCAGAGTTATCTAGGTTTAGTTTCGGTTGAAGTTTTTCTATGTAAAAACTTCAACCGAAACTAAACCTAGATAACTGCTTTCAGCAGAAAAGTGTTTTAAGTACTATTTATTTATAATTTTAAATTATCCTATTTTTCTCATGTCTTTTACCAATGTATATGATTAATCTAATAAAAATCTTCAGCTTATGTGCCATCAAGGTTCTGACGGTTCCTTTTATGCCAATACTTATCCAAGTAGCTTCTTCTTCCATTGGTATACAAGCAAGCAAGCCTTGGTGTCAAACAACTTGGTATGGAAAGATTTCTGTGCCTCGAAGGTGCTTACGGCAAGCAAATTCCAGGGCTTCCTTTTGTTTGAATTAAAGTTAAGAAAACGGACATATTCTTTATAGTTTCTCTTGCCTGCAAAGGAATAAAAAGTCATTTATTTTATATATACAGTGGACTGGCTCATAGAAAGACCATAAACAGACGCAAATGGGAGGATATGTCTGAGAAATTTTTCACAATGGACTAGTAACGGCTGATGATATATATATATATATATATATATATATATATATATATATATATATATATGTGTGTGTGTGTGTGTGTGTGTGTATATATATATATATATATATATATATATATATGTATATATATATATATATATATATATATATATATATATATATATATATATATATATATATATATCAAAACCCCATACTTTCCTTGTAAGTGTTCTTGCCACTTACTTTTAGCTAATATCCCCTACTGTAGGGAATTTCCCCCAAATATACAATAATAATACCAATTCCTTAATATCGCAAGAGGGTCTGCCCTCTCTTTTATTCTTCTCCTGTACTTCTCTTTCTCCCTATTTCCTTAATCTTTCCCTTCCCAAGTACCTGCCTTTGAGCTATAAACTGGATTGTATCCAGGGGTACTCTTCCTTTCCCCATATTCCCCACTTCCCTATCCTTATTATTATTATTGTCCCCCTACGAGTGGCAACCTGGGCCTATACTGTGTAATTTCACCAACAACATTAACATATATCATATATATTTCCATCTAAAATATGAATTGTGAAATAAGAACACTTTATAATTAAAACCACGTAATGTATGTAGGTTACTCATTTGCCCTACGTGCTTTAAATATACTCGGTATATTTACAGAACATTGAATTCGTTTTTAAATCCTCTGTATGTCTATTTAGATAATCAAGATGAAAATTTAAACCATATTATTTCTAAGCAATCAAATAAATAAGATAAACTACATTCAGTGTGGAATAATCTTATTTTAGAAGGTATCAAAAATAAGAAATTGGGCGAGACTTGGAAATTAATTACACTGAACTCACCTACAGTCTCCAATGCTAAGAATACAGATATTTTATTTCAATAAGAATAATACACACACACACACACACACATATATATATATATATATATATATATATATATATATATATATATATATATATATATATATATATATATATAAAAGTATGTATGTTTGTGTGTGTGTGAACCAGGGGAGGTTAGCTTTAAAACAAAATTGACACATGAATAACATACCGTTTCATTTCAGAACTTACCAATCATTCAGTATTCTAAATTTCTGCTCACGAAATTCCATAAATGTAATGGGAATATATACATACCTTAACGTGGTGAAAGGGTTTGTGTATCGCCACGAGCAGCAAAGCTGTACTAGTCAAGGCCACCGATACAAGGTTGGTTTTCTGTGAGCAATCAGACAAGTGTCTCCCACAATCACCAATTTGCACTGTTTAGCATGGTGATGAAAACTGACTAAACCCCAGACATGATTGAGGCCTTTATCCTACAGTGGACTAGAAACGGCTGCATTCGTTGGTGTATACTTATGTGGAAGATAGAGAAATGTATTTTGAATGGTTTCACCTAGTCTGATGTCTATAAGATCTGAAAATATATAAGTATCACAGACAATATTCATGAAATAACCTACCAAAAAATATATTCTCTTTAAATATCTTTACAGTACTAGTAAGCAATGTTCTATATAAATGATATTTTTTTGAGAGGGAGGGATAACATAGGTAACCCTATAGATTGAAAATTTTACAAGCATTGTGATAATGATCAAAAGTGTACAGTAATTGTGCAATCTTATCTTGAAGATTACTTTAATTAATTCCTATGTGACCGTGATGACCGAGAGCAATCTATTCTTGATCAAAATTTCACTTAAACCAGACTGGTAATGAAAAATCCAGCCATGTTTCAAACCCATAGAGCTTGGAGTGGTAGGCTAAGGTAATGAAAATGAAGGTGGGATGGATACCAGAGGAACCCCGAGTGTGGTAAGGGAGACCATAGCTAAGAAGCAGATGACAAAGTTTCCATTTCTATTGTTGTTGTTTCTTCAATTTGATGCTTTAGTGGTATGAATGAACTGCTTTACCTCTGCATTCCTGAATAGATATATCTAGCAAGGATGTTTAATGTAACTAACAACCCACTTACTCCTCAGCTTTCTCAGCACACATTTCTCGGATAATTTCACCTTCTGTGAGCAACTGATAACTGGGATCTTTCACACCCTCCACATACCATTTGATGATGACCTCTTTCGTCACCGACTGATGAAATTTTAGAAGGCAAAAAGGAAATCGCTTGTCTATGCCACCAAAGGCTTGCAAATCTTTAAAATCCTCAAGTAGCTTCTTCAATGCATTTTGCCCTTACAGTATTGATGTCTCAGCCTTTTTTGGTCCAGCCTAATTGAATATAATAAACCACAAGTTGTTCCTCTGCAAATTTCCAAGCACCTTTTTCCTTTGGTATCTTCTTCAACTTCGGAATCTTTCTCCTCCAGGACCAGCATCATTTAATTTTGAAACAATCGGATATAACCTCTTGGTAGCATAGATGATACCTTACTCCATAGCCTTTATAAGGGAAGTGGTGTCCCTTGGCAGGAAAATACATTTAATCATATTACCCTGTCATTACAGTACTTCTCTCTCACACAGGTGTAAACCACAATTATCCAACTCGTTGATGACAATGACAGTTTTGGCAATATCCTATCTCCATTAACTGTATAATCACACATATTTGTACTTAAATTCATGATGAACCCTGCTTTCCGCGATGAATAGTAATGGAACAGCAATAAATGCTCGAGTCATTTGTGGATGGTGGGTAGCCAACAGCTAAGTAGTCCTTGAGATGCTAGGAGTTAAATGCATTAGCAAAAGGGGTTTGAAAATTTTTGCTTTGTTTCATACCATTGACATCAGAAAGTCCATTTCTTTAGTTGGTGCATTTGCTGCCTCGCCAGCCGCTTTTCGCATTATGGCTGAAGAAACGCCACAACCATCCATCCAATGCATTATATTTAAGCAATTTTGCTCCTGCCATCTTTATGTAAATTTCTCTCACCACCATCCCAATAATTCTTTGTTGGAAAAACCTTTTATAAACAACTCATCAAGTTTTTAATCTTTGCAACAATGCATCATCATCTACTGAAGAACACGGAATGTCATCATTTGGTACAGTTAAATAAGCAAATATATAAGATATACATAAATTTATGAAAGAGTTTCATCTATTTGGGTGGTTTATACATACATATACCAAGGCATTTCTCCCAATTTTGGGGGGTAGCCAACATCAAACAAATGAAACAAAAAGGGGACCTCTCCTCTCTACGTTCCTCCCAGTCTGACAAGGGACTCAACCGAATTTGGCTGGTACTGCTAGGGTTCCACAGCCCACCCTTCCCCGTTAGGTAATAAAACAAGGATAGATACTGTAAAACAAATAGTTTTTTAAAATTTAACAAATATATTTACAACACTTGCAATAAAATAGTAAAACACTAATATACATCTTTGAGGGAATTAAAAGTTTGGTAAAGTATTCCATGTCTAAAAAAATAATATTGATAATGAGGAGAGAATTATTAAGAAAAATCAAAGCTAAGAAAAATATTATAAATATATTATAAACCAAATTCACTAAGGACTTCGAAACATCAGCAAATCATCAGTGTTTGAGCACGTCCAACATTTTTTCTACATCTGTGACTTTCTCCCTGGGTTTTCCGAGCCTGGTTCCAGTTTTTATTTCATAATCATCTAAACGATTCCAGTCATCGAAAGTCACAGGCTGCAATCCTATATAGAAAATGATCAAAAATTAAGATCTAATGGACAATACATGTGATTTCCACAAACAATATTATTTTTTTTAACTTTAAAAAAACAACTTGTAATTTTTGTCTTATAATAAGCAGAGTCTTAAAATATATGAAAATTTTTTTCAAATGAGTCTATTAATTATAAAATATCCCACTTCCACAACATGCAGCACATTACAGAGGCAAGAGACAGTGACATTGCCCCATCAAGCAGGACAATGCCCTAGAGACTGACCATATATACATATGATCAGCACCCAAGCTCCCTCTCCACCCAACCTAGGACAAAGGGAGCCAGGCAATGGCTGCTGATGACTCGGCAGATAGACCTATAGGCTCCCCCAAAACCCCCATCCTTAACTCACAAGGATGGTGAGGTGGCAGCGACCAAAGGAACTAAAAAGTTTGAGCGGGACTCGCACCCCAGTCTGGCGATCACCAGGCCAGGTCACCAAGATTAATAAAAACTGTCCAAGAGAAAGTATTAAATAGCAATTTTCTTTTCTACTTGAGGTATTTTTTACCTTAAAGTATACTAATTATTTTTTACTTTTTAAGTAATTCCATTATATGATAAAATGGGAGGTAAATATAAATTTCAAACGACGTGTGATAAACGCTTAAGATTTGTTTAATGATGACTTTGTTTGAAGCATTATGAAGTTCTATAGATACAGTACAGTACAGTAATTAGTTATACAGTAGTGAAAGTAAATGTATCACTCTTCTTTCCCACCATTATCCCTACATTAAGGGGTAGTTGCATGATGTGTCCTCTCCAATGCCTTCTATCAAAGGCATACTCTTCCACCAAACCTCTTTTCTCTCCATATCATCCTTCACCTAATTCTCTGGCTTCCTCTCGATCCTCTCTCCTTAACAGGTTCCTCCCAAGCCCTCCTCATTCCCTCCCCACCATCCATCCTCAACACGTGCCAACAACATCTCAGTCGTGACACTCTTATCGCCTCTGCAATTTTTACTATCCCTACCATTCTTCTTATTTCATCATTCTCCAATCTTTCAAGCAGTGATATTATTATTATTATTATTATTATTACTAGCCAAGCTATGACTCCAGTTGGAAAAGCAAGATGCTATAAGCCCAAGGGCTCCAATAGGGAAAAATAGCCTAGTGAGGAAAGGAAATAAGGAAATAAATGATGAGAACAAGTTAACAATAAATCATTCTAAAACAGTAACGTCAACACAGATGTCATATATAAACTATAAAAAGACTCATGTCAGCCTGGTCAACATAAAAATATTTGCTTCAACTACCCGATTAGGAAGATCATTCCACAACTTGGTAGCAGCTGGAATAAAACTTCTAGAATACTGTGTAGTATTGAGCCTCATGCCCAGAATCCACCTCAGCATTCTCATCTCTGTTCTCTCAAGCTTTGCTTCCTCTTTTTGTCTTACAGCCCATGTTTCAGAACCATACATTAACACTGGTCTTACTACTGTGCTATAGATCTTGACTTTTAGCTTTATTGGCATTTTCATATCACATACCACTCCTGCTACCTCCCTCCACTTACCTCAGTCTGCTTTTATTCTATTCTCAACTTTAGCCTCACACCCTACCTCTAACAAAGTAAAAATATTCCACCTGTTTTATACCCGAGCCTCTTTCATGCATGGCTTTCCTGTTCCTACCTTCCTTACTGCTCACCAGAGCTTCAGTCTTATCCACATTTACTCTCATATCACCCCTCTCCTAAGTCTCTTGCCACTCTACATCCCTTCTCTGTAAGCCTTCCTCATTTTTAGTGATAACCACTAAATTATCTCCATATAGCAACTCCCACAACTCTTAATTTTTGGAATGTCAGGCTGCTAGAAAACCTCAAAATCAGTCAATCAATCTTCATTTCTGATCTCTTCACTTAACACATCCATGACCACCACAAATAATGAAGGGCTTAATGCTGACCCGTGGTGTAATCCAACACTAACTTCAAAGGTTTCTGTTTCCCCAACAGCTGTTACTATTTTGTCCTTGCTCTTTTGTACATTATCTCTACCATTCTAACCAACTTTTCCAGGACTTTCCTCTTCCTAAAGCATTAAAGCAGCACTTCTCTTAGTATTCTATATCATAAGCCTTTTCTAAATCTACGAAAGCACAGCAGAGCCTATAGTTTCTCTAGCTTTTTTTTTCCTGTAAATGCCTTACTATAAAGATGGTATCCACATTCGATTCTCCATCAAAATTAATGATACAGTACTAATCCTCCTATGCAATTCCTAACTTAAACATCTGGAAGAGTGAATTTTCAATGACGTCTAATGGAGAAAAGCAGGAGAGACAATAAACTTCTAATAACATCTAATGAATACAAGCAGGATGGGACAATTTTCTTGATAAATATTACTTTTAAACTTACCTTTATTAGATAAGTGCTGAAGAATTTGAACCTTTCCACCCTTAGTTTCTGAAGTATCGAGTTCCCCAGATTCTATGTCAGACACTATGTGCTTGCCTGTATTAAATCCACTAGTCATTGTTGAAAGAATGACTCCTGCTGGTCCTGTGCTTATCCATCCACTTGCATACAAACCTGTTTGGTATAAACAGTTTAATGAATCAAATATGTACAGTTACTGATCTTTCTTATACAGGATGTTAAAAAAAGTCTCTCCCCACAGATTATTCAAGGCCCATTACTCTCTTACATTGTCACACCACGTAAAAGTCGGTTATCGTCCAAAATACTTATTGCGAAGAGACTTTTTGAACACCCTGTACTAAAACACTACAGTACGGTAATGTACATGTTATGAACAAAACTAGAATTCTGAACATATTTGAGTTTTTCCATTACAACTTTTGTATGAGATTCTATTACTGTAGTCATACATAAGTATTTTCAGCACCAACTACTTGCAAAAAACATTACCCTGAGAATAATACACAGCTATAGAACAGTGTTTTGGCTAACATAAAAAAAAATATAGTTGAAGTAAAGATTAGGGGATTATACATGTACTGAGAATATAAATGGTGGTAAGATTAATATTGTATAGCAAGACCAGTAAACCTAACATATTAAAACTGGAGATAGTCATAAGCAAGCAATGATGTACTAATAGTTTTCTAGAAAAACATACAGTAAAGACTGTTTCAAAAAAGATAAAAAAGGAAGGTTAGGAACTTCTTAGCAAACAAAACTAAATCAGGCAAAGAAAATACCTTTCTGACCAATTACTCTTCCATTTTCATTGGCTACAGTTCCAGTTTTATGATCAAAGGGCAGAGATGGATCAATACTAATGCCTTTGTAGCCAATGCTTCTGAGAAGAAGCCCACATTCCAAGACTTCGTATTCTTCCGTCTGCACAGCTCTTTGGTCGAGCCCCTCGCCTTCTAACCTGAGAAATTAACATTTACAAATGATTTGTCATACCCCGGAGTTAAAACTTCTCTAAAATATCTTGGAAAAATATTCCCAAACCAATTACTGTAGCGTAAAGTGTTGACTGAATTATTATTACCATTACTGTTGCAGTAGTATTGTGCAAAATTCAAGTAAAAATATTTCTACTTTATACTGGAACTCATTTAGTACTTAGATCATCTGAACTTTTTGGTAACTGTTCTTTAATAAGTTAGTTTTATATTAGATTCCTCCTGTGTGCGTGTGTGTGTGTGAGAGAGGGAGAAAGAATGAAGTTCTCTGAATGTAGTCCTACTTTTTCATTATGACATTTGCTGACACAAATACAACTAGAGGGGCACACAGAAGAGCACAGACCTCCGCTGCGGTAGCTTATTTCTTGACCTTTTGCTCGACCTTCACGTTAGACCATAACATGTAATAATTGATGTGGATTTTAATACACACAAATATGACAAATTCGTGAATGATTTGTATTTTTCCTAACTATACAAACCTTAGCTATTTACATGGGGTAATTACTTCGGCGTAGCTGAATGACGAGCCATTAGAATTTTAACGAGGGTTTACTACCCCACCGCTAGTTAGCGGGGGTAGGGAGGGGTAGCTACCTACTCCCCCCCCCCCCCCCCACCCAACAGTGAGTGCTTCACTTTGCTTAGAGGTAGGACTTATCCCGGGGGACAGGGCTGGCGGGCACATATGTGTAAATAGCTAAGGTTTGTATAGTTAGGAAAAATACAAATTATCTACGAATTTGTCATTTGTTCCGTAGCTGAAATACAAACCACGCTATTTACATGGGGTGACTCAACCCTTAGGTAGGGAGGTAAGTCCCTGCTATACTGGCTTTGGCTTGCCTGGGAACTCCATATTCGAGTGTGTAAGTACTCAAGAAATAAGGAGTCCCTGCTCCTCGCTAGCATGCTGTGAAACTGCTGCGGCCTACATAAGCTGTGTGTGAAGGTGAGGAAGTGACTCGACCTAGGAAGTTGACCTGGAGTTCTTCAGATGGAAATCTAGGCTAGGACTCTCCCAATACCACCTCGTCAGGGTATGGGGACATGACAGTATTACACTTAATACTAGGAACACAAGGAAGCATGGTTTACCTGCAGTGGTTCGAGGTCAGCTGTGCAGAGAACCCAGGATGCTGCTTTCTCCAAGGGAGGAGAGGATGAAGAAAAGAATAAGGGCCAGACAGATCTTTTCATTCACGCAGACTAAAACCGGGTAACAATGCCCTCAACCTTCTGCTACTTGTCCATTAAGGAGCCTGAGGTTAGACCAGCTGTTGTGCAGCCACCACAGGGCCGATAGAGAACGTATTGAGCCTCCTGTGTGTCACGTCTTGCAGGTAGTGGGCCATGAAGGTGGTCTGACGCTTCCACACCCCAGCTTGTAGGACCTGCGTCACTGAATAATTTTTCTTGAAGGCCAGGGACATAGCTATGCCCCTGACATCGTGCGCTGTAGGGCGACGTGACGGAGAAGGGTCAGGATTTAAGACCAGATGTATTACCTTGCGAATCCAGGCCGAGATAGTATTCCTGGTGACCCTCCTCTTCGTTTTCCCAGTGCTCACGAACAAGGCTTGCACCTGAGGACGAACTGCAGCTGTTCTTTTAAGATACAACCTCAGACTCCTCACTGGGCACAGTAGGAGATGGTCTGGGTCATCTGTTACAGAACGAAGACTCGAAACCTGGAAAGAGTCGAACCTAGGGTCCGGCACTCCCGGATTCTGAGTCTTGGCAACAAACTCAGGGACGAAGCTGAACGTTACCTCCCACCATCCCCTTGAATAGGAGATGTCGTACGAGAGACCATGCAGTTCACTGACTCGCTTGGCCGAGGCCAATGCTAGCAGGAAAACCGTCTTCCAGGTAAGGTGGGGATCTGAAGCCTGGAGTAATGGTTCGTAGGGAGGTCTCTTCAGAGACCTGAGAACTCGAACCACTTTCCATGGAGGAGGTCTCACTTCCGACTGAGGGCAGGTAAGTTCATAACTTCGTATGAGAAGGGAAGTTCCAGCGAGGAAGAAATGTCCATTCCTTTAAGCCTGAAGGCAAGACTTAAGGCTGAGCGATAGCCTTTCACTGCCGAGACTGAAAGGCGCATTTCCTCCCGCAAATACACGAGGAACTCGGCTGTTGCTGGAATAGTGGCATCGAGTGGAGAAATACCCCTTCCACGACACCAACCACAGAAGACTCGCCACTTCGCCTGGTAGACCCCTGCGGATGACTTGCGCAGGTGACCAGACATCCTGTTCGCAACTTGTTGCAAAAATCCTCTCTCCGTGAGGAGATGCTGGATAGTCTCCAGGCGTGAAGTCAAAGCGAAGCTACGGCTTTGTGGAAGATGTTGGCGTGTGGTTGTTTGAGTAGCTCGTGACGTGGAGGGAGTTCTCTCGGAACCTCCGTGAGAAGTTGCAGAAGGTCCGGGAACCATTCTGCGTGATGACATAGCGGAGCTATCAGGGTCATTGATAGATTGACTGATATTCTGGTCTTGTTGAGCACCCTTCTCATCAGAAAGAACGGGGGAAAGGCGTACAAATCGATGTTGTTCCACCGTTGTTGGAAGGCATCCTGCCAGAGAGCCTTGGGGTCCGGGACTGGGGAGCAGTACAGCGGGAGCTTGAAGTTCAGCGCTGTAGCGAACAGATCCACCGTCGGGGAACCCCACAAAGTCAGGACTTTGTTGGTTACTTGAGGATCCAAAGACCACTCGGTACTCACTATCTGCGTCGCTCTGCTCAGACTGTCGGCGAGCACATTCCTTTTGCCTGGAATGAAACGAGCCGCTAGTGTGATCGAGTGGACTTCGGACCATCTCAGAATCTATACTGCAAGATGGGATAGCGGTTCTGAAAAGGTACCTCCCTGCTTGTTGATATAAGCCACCACTGTGGTGTTGTCGCTCATCACCACCACAGAGTGGCTCGCCAGGACTTGGTGGAACTTCTGAAGTGCCAGGAACACGGCCTTCATTTCTAGCAGGTTTATGTGAAGGTACTTTTCTGATTCTGACCACAGGCCTGAGGTCCTGTGGTTCAGAACGTGGGCCCCCCACCCTTTCTTTGATGCGTCCGAGAACAACATCAAATCCGGGGGAAGGACGAGAAGATCCACTCCCTTTCATAGGTTCTCATCTGCCACCCACCACTGGAGGTCTGTTCGTTCCGCATGACCCCCAGGGATCAAAGTGTCCGGGGGATCGTGTCCTTGATTCCACCGGGACTTGAGTCGCCACTGGAGAGATCTCATTCTGAGGCGACCGTTGGGAACGAGACGGGCCAGGGAGGAGAGGTGGCCGAGGAGACGCAGCCACGTTTGGGCTGGGAGCTCTTGTCGATTGAGGAAAGGCCTCGCGACCTTCCTCAGCCTTGCTATCCTGTCGTTTGATGGGAAGGCTTTGTGGAGATTGGTGTCTATGACCATGCCTAGGTATACCAGTTTCTGAGAGGGCTGCAGAGAGGACTTCGAGATTTACCATGATCCCTAGATCCTGGCAAAGTTCGAGGAGCTTGTCTCTGTGGCGAAGAAGGGTTGCCTCCGAGTCCGCTAGGATCAGCCAGTCGTCCAGATAACGAAGGAGAGGGATACCGATCCTGTGAGCCCACGATGAAATCAGGGTGAACACTCTGGTGAACACCTGAGGGGCTGTGGAGAGACCGAAACACAGCATCTTGAACTGGTAGATCTTGTCGTCTAGGCAAAATCTTAAGTACTTCCTTAAAGACAGATGGACTGGGATTTGGAAGTACGTGTCCTTCAGGTCCAGTGTACACATGAAGTGTTGTGGTCTCACTGCAAGTCTGACCGTGTCTGCCGTCTCCATACTGAACGGAGTCTGTTTGACAAACCCGTTCAGGGTTGAGAGGTTGATGACTGGTCTCCAGCCTCCAGACGCCTTCCTTACAAGAAAGCGTTGACTGTAGAAGCCTGGGGACACGTCCACTACCTCTTGGAGAGCGTCCTTCTTCAACATGGTCTGGACTTCTGCCCAAAGGGCTTGCCCTCTTGCCGATCCCATGGCAAGAGAGCTCAACGACACTGGATTCGCTGTCAGGGGAGGTAGAGAAGCTGTGAACGGGACACGATAACCCTGACCGATTACAGAAATCGTCCAGGTATCTGCCCCGAGTTGCTGCCACCTTGCCGCACAACTTTGTAGGCATCCCCCCACTGGTGGACATGCAGGGGGACTGCCAACCCTAACATTTACGGCCTCGGCCGTTTCCTCTAGGGTTCTTGCCTCCCCTGGAGGACTTCTTGCTCCTTCTGCTCTTGGCAGGAAAGGGCTTAGACACCTTCGGCTTTGCTGCTGTCGTCTTCTTTGTGTCCTTAGCCGGACGGGGCTGTTGGGCTACTGGAGGTTTGTAGGGCCTCGATGTCAGGGCCCTATGGATGAGGGAATCCTGGTTGGACTTCCTCCACCTCTCAGCGGTTAGCTCCACGTCCTTAGGCTCAAACTAACTCTTACCGAGCACGGAAGAGTGTCTGAGCCTGCTAACATCCGAACTGGGGACCTTCTGGTGGAATCTCTCAGCCACTGCGTCCCATCGTTTGAGAATCGTATTGGCCCACAAGCTCGAGACTTGGTGGGCCAGAAACTCGATGGTCTGCGTGCCTGAGAGCAAGAAAGTCTCCAGTGCCTTCCTGGTGCTTTCTTTGGACAGGTCCTCAGACCGCACCAGGATGCCCAGAGACCCCAGCCAGATGTCAAGCCACGAAGTTGCCTGCATGGCACACTTCGCCACCTTCTCCTGGCTTAGGATCTCAGTAGCCAGTTGAAGAGTCTCTCTAGGAGGGACTCCCCCGGTGAGTTCTTCCACGGAGTGGTGAATTGGAAGACCCAAACAAGACTCCTCAAGGATCTCAAAGTACCTCCTCTGATGGACTCGAGGAGGAGGGAGGAGCTTGTTACCGGAGCTGGATCTACTGGAGAAGGCAAGCTCAGAGAGCTGGCCCTCAACCTTGTCCCTGGCACTCTTCATCCCTTGAGACCAGGCCAAAGCTGCACTGGCCCTAGAGGGTTTCTGGGTGCCGTAGACACGGTCCAAGACCGTGTCCTTACCCTCACGAGGAGGAATCTCTGGGTCTGGAATCCCGTTGAGGTTCCTCATGAGGGTCAGGACTTGCCAGAATGCGTGTTCTGACTCTTGGTGCTCTCCTCCTGAAGGACTGGCAGCAAAGTCTCCTGTCCCCAGTGGCTCTTCCTGGGGGGACACGTGGACATCCTCGGAAGGTCTAGCTGGCTCCTGTCTGATCCTTGCTGACGACTTGGGAATCATCTTAGAGTCCTTCGGTTCCCTCAAGGGAGGGATACAGGACTCGAGTAAGGATGGGTGCAGGCTCTTTTCCACCCCTGAACGAGAAGACCTCAAGGAGAGGCGGAGTTTCCCCCATTGGTGCGATGGGGGAACGGTCCGGCTCGTCCGACTCTCCTGAGGTTGGGTAATCTTCATCCGCAGGGGAGGGAAAGAAAGTCTGCGGGGGGGACGGAGCCTTGCGCAAGGATCTGCGAGGAGACAGGATAGCCCTCGGAGGTGTCTCCACGGAGGGGACTCCTCTCTTCCTCTTCAGGGGGGAGGAAGCCGCCACTGATTTGTGACCCACGTCAGAGAGGACGGGCTTTATAGCCTGCACAAGAGCTCTGACCAGGGTCACGAACCAGGGCTGCTGGCTGACAGTCGCGCTGTCAGACACTCCCTCTGGAGGGAAGGGGATCGTTCGATCCCTTGGAGCAGTCGACAAACGAGGGTTCGCCTGAAAAGCAGCTGAAACAAGAGAGTCCTTAGACCTGTCCGGGAACCGCCCCTCCTCCGGCGAGCGCATTGTTCTGCGCTTGTGGGGAGGGTAACGAGATGATGACCTGTCCGTCTGGCGACGATCGCGCTGGAGGTCGCGCGATGGGCCCTGTCCAGGATCGCGTGCTGTAGGGATCTCGCGCTCGCGCATGGGCGCGGGCGTGAGAGGTTGGTGGAGCGGGAGCGAGGGCGCGTAGGCGATGGCACAGGCGCGTGGACGCGGTGGCGCGCAGGAGATGGCGTGGGTGTGTAGGCGCAGGGGCGCGCAGGATATGGCGCGGGCGCGCGTAGGAGATCGCGAGGGCGTGTGGCGCGCAGGAGCTGGATCGTGAGGAGGCTGGATACGAGGGCATGCAGCATCCTGATGCGGTACTGATGGGCCCGAGAGAGTAGAGGCGCGTGGGCGCATATCCGGAAGAACCGGGCGAGGGCGCGAGTGCGCAGGTTCGGGATAGCGCGAGGGTGGGTTTGCGCGTTGGAGCGCAGTTGGGCGCTGAGCCGTTTGAACAGGTATATTAACCTGTGGGCACGATGGGCGCGCAGAGGATCATGGGCGCGCAGGTGTGCGCTGCTGCGATGGGCGCGCAGGGCACGCGATTGGATTAGGCCGCACAGGTGCGCGCTGTTGGGTTGCATGGGGCGCCTTGAGAGAAACTGGAACCTGGTGCGCGACTGGAGGAGCGCGTGCAGGATTGCGCGGTCTGGAAGGAGAGTCCAGGGGTACTTGGGAGCACCCGTGCGCTAACTTAGGCACCTCCTGGACTGCGCGCTGGGATGTAGAAGCGCTGGCGAGCGGGTGTGCGCTGTGTCTGGAACTGCGCGAGATGGGCGCGCCTCGCGCCTAACTCCAGAAGGGCGCTGCGAGTCCAGAGGTACCTGTGAGCGCCTGTGCGCTAACCTAGGAGCCTCTTAGACTGTGCGCGATGTGGCAGGAACCGGAGAACGCTGGGGCGCAGGTGGGCGCATGTGCGCAGGTGAGCGCTGGCGCGCTAGATCAGGAACTGCTGGCGGGTGCCGGGGCGCAGAAGGATGTGGGCGCGCAGGTGAGCGCCGTGACGCTAAGACTGGAACGGCAGCAGCAGCAGCAGCATGAGGGCGCGCAGGTTGAACCTGTCGCTTGAGGGCAAGAGGCGCAGATTTGCGCTCAAGTCCCTTATGCCCCGAAGGGACCGGTGCCTGCGCAATGGCAGGTTCAGGTGGCGCGTAAAGCGCATCAGCATCCTCGAAGGGTGACGGCAGGTCAGCCGGTCTGGAGGGAGACTGGTCACAGGGTCCCGAAGGACGACCTTCCTCCGAAGGGGATCGCGAACGATCCCCGGAGAGGTCTAAGGTGGTAGCTGGCAGGATCGGCGAACGGCGAGTCGTCTCCTCCGCAGAGGACTGTGAGGACGACGAGCCGAAGAGGCGCCTCCTAACTCCCTTGTGAGAGGAAGGAAGATCTCTACGGCGAAGGGGAGGACGAGCCTTCCGCCTTATACACCCACGAGGGGCTGTGGGGTCAGCAAGCTGACCATCATAGGGCCTCCGAAGAGGAGTCTCTGTGAGTGAACTCCCCCGCAGGGGAGAATCACCGGCAGGAGAGACCGTAGGACTTAGTTCCTCCCTTGAAAGGTGTTCGGAGGGGAAAACTAAGCCTTCAGCTACCTCAGCATCAGCAACAGGAACGGGGGTTTGACTAGACCCATGAGATGCCTCCGTCACAACAACGTCAACGTCTATCCCTGTTGTAGTTGGCGATTGTTTGACAGTTGCACCAAGTTTGATCATGTCAAACAGGGCTTCCCTGGAGGGCGAACCCTGCAGCCCCAAGAAAGCCCAAAGCTGCAACAAATCATTGTTATTGACAGAAAAATCAATGTTCATATCCTCCTCCGGGGGAGGAGGGGCAGCCGCCTCGCTATGGGAGGCAACTACCTCTCCCGCACCCCGGGATCGGTCAACAGCAATACGGTCAACGCTACCACTCCCCGGTCTCTTGGAAGAGACCGCTCGAGGGGGAGCTTCGGAGGAGGAAAGGGCTACGGAAGAAGAAGTCTTGGATTTTCTCTCTTCAAAGAAGCCTCTGAAGGAGAAAGATCCCTTTTAGACTTTTTCTTCCGGCGCCGGGCAAACCTCTACCACTGGGAGGTAGACCACTCCCTACATTCGATACATACATTACCGCTATCACACCGTTGGCAACTACAATGAGGACATAAGGTGTGGGGATCGGTGTCGACCGCCGACAAGGGCGGCCGGGAAGTCCAGGGCACGTACGCATAATCAGTAGAGGCAAACTTCAAACACACTGTGAGGAAGAAAAAGAAAAAACAGATTAATGGCAGTCAAAGCGAGGGAGAGAGCAGGCAGGTCTGTTCTCTGCCCGAGCCAAAAGTAAAGTGAAGCACTCAATGGTGTGTGTGAGGGGGGGAGGGGGGGGTACCCCTCCCTACCCCCCCCGCTAACTAGCGGTGGGGTAGTAAACCCTCGTTAAAATTCTAATAGCTCGTCATTCAGCTACACCGAAGTAATTACCCCATGTAAATAGTGTGGTTTGTATTTCAGTTACGGAACAAATGAACCAAGTTTGGTGTGTCTGTGTCAACGATGTCCAAACTTATGGCTGATTACATGAATTGGACATTTTGCTTGACTGTGACCTTGACCTTTGACCTTGACCTTCCAAAATTTAATCATTTCCAACTTTTTACATATCAGTTAATCCATGCAAGTTTCGTTACTGTGATTAAAATCTATGCCAGGAAGCTCTTCACAAACAATCAAACACACAAACAGGGGGAAACAACATAACCTCCTTCCAACTTCGTTGGCGGAGGTAACAACTCGGAAGGTTGACTAACCTGTTTTTTGCCAGCCTAACACCTGCTACAGCTTTGCCATCTTCTGTAGGCAGAATTTCTACAGGACTTAACAGGAACCGTAGCTGCCATTCCCTATTTGCCGTTGCATATACAGAAGCCAGTTTCGGGTCTGGGATATCTAAGCCAGTTTTTGCAAGAAGCTCAATCAATCTCTTGCGAGATCTTGGTAAGGCTGGAAAACAAAAGATAATTATGTAATGTATATCAAAATAAGATAAACTGTTGCACTGTAAACAATACTGGCTAACATACAACAAAAAACACTATCTCCAAAAAGATTAACAATCATTTAGTTGCCACAAAAGAAAATAAGGAAATTTACAAACTGAATTTCAAAATTAGATACAAAACTGAACAATAACCAAATTCTAATAAAATTCATCACTTCAATACCTTGTAGCCATCATGCTAACATAATCAAAGCCATCGGCTTCCCGGACTTTAAATAAGACTAGAACGGGCACTCAGTAGAGCGCATACCTTTGCCACCGCCACTTTTGTCACCACGAAAACTGGTCATGTTGTGGGTATTTGATCCCAGAACACATATACAGTATCACAAGATAGGCAACTGAATTACTGTAGGCACACTTTGGCACAAGTTTCATGTCTCTGACCTTGACTTTTGACCCAATCACTCCCAAAATCTAATTAAACTGCCCTTGAATCATGGCTAATCATCCCAGCAAATTTCATGAGATTCGGTCAAATAGTTTTGAATTATACAAATGACAAACACACGCCTATCAAAACATTATCTTTGCTGTATGAAGTTGGCAAAGGTAAAAACATTTTTCAATTTCTCTCCCATCTCCATTTCACCTACTGATAAATAAAAGATACATATTGTATATGCATAACTAGTTTTTCCTAACTTCTACCATCATGCAATTGTCTGTAGCCTGACTGAGTAATCACACAAATGAAATTAATTGAATCATAAAGTTATATATTTGGAAATTAACCGAATCATTTGAGTTAATCAGCCCTGAAAACCCTGATTGTCTTATTTGTTGACTATCTGAGCCACCTACTGCGATTAAGTAGGATATTCGAGGCTGATGACTTGGTTCAAAACCTACTTTTTCAGAGGTACTATGCCCCCTGTGGCTGCGGGGGAATAAAAACAATTAGAATAGCGCCAACGTTATCCCTGCGTGTTGTAAGAGGCGACTAAAAGGGACGGGACGCGGGGGCTGGGAACCCCCTCTCCTGTATCTACACCCTGTGAGACATTGACAAAGAGATGGAGCTGGGGGGAGAGTGACTGCTCCCCGCACTCTAGTTTTGGGGTGTTTGAATGAGCGTGGATGTAGTACGATATAGAGTAAAAGATGTGAAATTGGAAGTATGTTTAGGAATAGAAGGATGGATGTATTGGCCTTGTGTGAGACGAAGATAAAAGGAAAGGGTGAAGTGATGTTTGGTGAAATGTCTGGTAGAGTGTCTGGGATTGAAAGGGGAAGAGCGAGAGAGGGTGTGGCTTTATTGCTGAGTGAATGGATGACAGGTAAAGTAGTGGAATGGAAGGAGATATCATCAAGGCTAATGTGGGTAAGGGTTAGGTTGGGTAGGGAATGTTGGGCGTTTGTCAGTGCGTATGGGCCAGGTAGTGAGAAAAGTGAAGAAGAGCGGAATGAGTTCTGGAATGAATTAACTAGGTGTGTAGAAGGAATTATGTAGTTGTCATGGGTGACTTAAATGCTAGAGTGGGCGCTGGAGAGGTAGAAGGTGTCACTGGGAAGTATGGCGTACCGGGTGAAAATGAGAGTGGTGAGAGACTGGTAGATATGTGTGTTGAGCAAGAGATGGTGATAAGTAATAGCTTTCTCAAAAAGAAAGATAAAAATAAGTATACATGGGTAAGAGTGGCAAATGGAAGAGTAGTAGAAATGGCGTTAATGGATTGTGTTGATAACTAAAAGAATGTTTGGAAGATTGAAAGACGTGCACGTGTTTAGGGGTATGGCTAACGGTATGTCTGATCATTTTTTGGTGGAAGGAAAATTAGTTGTAGCAAAAGAGTGGGGGAATAGAGTAGGTGGATGTAAAAGGGAGCTAGTGAGGGTTGAAGAGCTAATAAAACCGGGGGTAAAAAGTAAATATCAGGAAAGGTTGAAAATGACATATGACGAAGTGAAAGCAAGAGAAACTGGCAATTTAGAGGAGGAGTGGAAGTTAGTAAAAGAAAATTTTGTTGGGATTGCAAGTGATGTGTGTGGCAAGAAGGTTGTTGGAGGCAGCATGAGGAAGGGCAGTGAATGGTGGAATGAAGGAGTGAAGGTAAAAGTGGAAGAGAAAAAGAGGGCTTTTGAAGAATGGCTGCAGAGTAATAGTATAGAGAAGTATGAAAAATATAAAGAGAAAAAGGTGGAAGTAAAGCGCAAGGTACGTGAGGCAAAGAGGGCAGCTGACTTGAGGTGGGGTCAGGGATTGGGTCATTCATATGAAGAGAATAAGAAGTTTTGGAAAGAAGTGAAGAGAGTAAGGAAGGCTGGCTCAAGAATTGAAGAGACAGTGAAAGATGGAAATGGAAGGTTGTTAAAAGGAGAGGAGGCAAGGAAAAGATGGGCGGAATATTTTGAAAGTTTACTGAATGTTGAGGATAATAGGGAGGCAGATATAATTGCTGTTGCAGGTGTTGAGGTGCCAGTGATGGGAGATGAGAATAAGAGAGAGATTACAATAGATGAAGTGAGGAGAGCACTACATGAAACGAGAGTAGGAAAAGAGTCTGGGATGGATGGTGTGAGAGCTGAGATGTTGAAGGAAGGGGGTGTGACTGTACTTGAATGGTTGGTGAGATTGTTTAATATGTGCTTTGTGTTGTCAATGGTACCAGTAGATTGGGTTTGTGCATGTATTGTACCACTATATAAGGATAAGGGAGATGTGCATGAGTGTTGTAATTCAAGAGGTATTAGTTTGTTAAGCGTATTTGGAAAAGTGTATGGTAGAGTAATGATTAATAGGATCAAGGATAAAACAGAGAATGCAATCTTAGAAGTACAGGGTGGTTTTAGAAGAGGTAGGGGTTGTATGAATCAGATTTTTACAGTAAGGCAGATATGCGAGAAATATTTAGCAAAAGGTAAGGAGGTGTATGTTGCGTTTATGGATCTGGAGAAAGCGTATGATAGAGTTGATAGGGAAGCAATGTGGAATGTGATGAGGTTATATGGAGTTGGTGGAAGGTTGTTGCAAGCAGTGAAAAGTTTCTACAAAGGTAGTAATGCATGTGTTAGGATAGGAAATGAAGTGAGTGATTAGTTTCCGGTGAGAGTGGGGCTGAGACAGGGATGTGTGATGTCGCCGTGGTTGTTTAACTTGTATGTTGATGGAGTGGTGAGAGAGGTGAATGCTCGAGTGCTTGGACGAGGATTAAAACTGGTAGACGAGAATGACCATGAATGGGAGGTAAATCAGTTGTTGTTTGCGGATGATACTGTACTGGTTGCAGACACAGAAGAGAAGCTTGGCCGATTAGTGACAGAATTTGGAAGAGTGTGTGAGAGAAGGAAGTTGAGAGTTAATGTGGGTAAGAGTAAGGTTATGAGATGTACGAGAAGGGAAGGTGGTGCAAGGTTGAATGTCATGTTGAATGGAGAGTTACTTGAGGAAGTGGATCAGTTTAAGTACTTGGGGTCTGTTGTTGCAGCAAATGGTGGAGTGGAAGCAGATGTACGTCAGTGAGTGAATGAAGATTGCAAAGTGTTGGGGGCAGTTAAGGGAGTAGTAAAAAATAGAGGGTTGGGCATGAATGTAAAGAGAGTTCTATATGAGAAAGTGATTGTACCAACTGTGATGTATGGATCGGAGTTGTGGGGAATGAAAGTGATGGAGAGACAGAAATTGAATGTGTTTGAGATGAAGTGTCTAAGGAGTATGGCTGGTGTATCTCGAGTATATAGAGTTAGGAACGAAGTGGTGAGAGTGAGAACGGGTGTAAGAAAGGAGTTAGCAGCTAGAGTGGATATGAATGTGTTGAGGTGGTTTGGCCATGTTGAAAGAATGGAAAATGGCTGTCTGCTAAAGAAGGTGATGAATGCAAGAGTTGATGGGAGAAATACAAGAGGAAGGCCAAGGTTTGGGTGGATGGATGGAGTGAAGGAAGCTCTGGGTAATAGGAGGATAGATGTGAGAGAGGTAAGAGAGCGTGCTAGAAATAGGAATGAATGGCGAGCGATTGTGACGCAGTTCTGGTAGGCCCTGCTGCTTCCTCCGATGCCTTAGATGACCGCGGAGGTAGCAGCAGTAGGGGATTCAGCATTATGAAGCTTCATCTGTGGTGGATAATGTGGGAGGGTGGGCTGTGGCACCCTAGCAGTACCAGCTGAACTCGGTTGAGTCCCTTTTTAGGCTGGGAGGAACGTAGAGAGTAGAGGTCCCCTTTTTTGTTTTGTTTCATTTGTTGACGTCGGCTACCCCCCAAAATTGGGGGAAGTGCCTTGGTATATGTATGTATGTACTAGCCCCTACATTGATACCACTACTCAGTAGCTGAAGATAGACATTGGCTGAGCTTACACTAGGAGAGACATGATCACTGGCAGCTGTATCATGATGTGACCGTTTGTTAGCTGATGCAGATGTTGCTATTGAAAATTGGATTGTCTGGCATAAGATGCATAATATAACAAGCTTCATTATTAATGTGGGCACAGTATGATTGCTCATCTATGCTTGATCCAGCGGAAGGAGGGATATACAAACCAACACGCCTGTTCCGTTCTTCTTTCTCAGAATCTGATTGCCTGAGTGCAATTCAGGATTAAGGGAAGGCAAATGTTTTGTAATAGAAGGAACTTGACCAAACTGAGAGATCAAAGCTTGTGAGGTACGACTCGACTCTATAATGCGCTGATTACCTTCAAAATGCTCACCAAATCATTAGGGAATGCAAGCTTTTGGTTTCAATTTGGGAAGGTTAGGCTAGGAACCCAGCCATACCACCAGTAGCCTTAGCCTTTTTCAGATTACATGAATACAGAAATCTCCATAAACACTGAAAGTTGAGATTTAAAACAATCAACCTCATTGTGAAACTTAACAGATTGCTACTAGCCTGAACACTAACTTCTACATCGCCACACAAATCTTCTTGTCTAGCCTTCTATGAATTCTCCCGATTTAGAATCACATTTTTTCTTGCGTTTTGTCCTTATCACGAATCCATTACACTAGCTCCCTACATCAAGTGAACTTATGACACCTACACAAACGGAACAATGCTGCCATTATATTTCTGAAAATTCTTTACAAATTATAATTTCATTCCTAAACTGTAATTGCTAGACTTTTAATATGGAACCTCCTCAAAATATAGCAAAATATCAACGGCTTCTCATCCCTTGTAAGATATTCCATTCATTCAAATTTTGTTCATGTCTAAATCAATAAGTTTTCTAAATCCTACAAATAGCACAGTTGATTTTTCACTTTAATATTAATAGCTTATGGTTGGGAATGTTAAAATTTCTACCTTTCATTTTGGGCTATGAGATTAATTTACTCTTATTTCTTTCATGCTGAAAATTATTCAAATGTACAATTTTATAGCTTTCCTACCATAATAGTCTGGTCTTTTAATAAGTTAGATGATAAAGACTCAAACAATCCTACCACATTGTCATTAGCCAGAGTCCTAATTACCTTTGTCATCAAAAGTTTGTATCTACAAATAAAAATATCTAAAAACAAACATTCCCATGGGTGAATATTATGGTATTTTGATATACTGTAGAAATAGTTGATTGGAGAATGGTAATTGCATTCGTGGGAGAGTAGTCAAATTTCGTTTTTCTTACTTTTTGTTCTCATTTTTCGTGTTCGTTTATGGACGGAAAGTAAACTGAATGATTGCCATTTGTTAATATTAAATGTAAATTTTTAACTTTCCCCTTTTTGTATTCTAATTGAATGAATTAATTTAATGTTAAATGTATTCCTTATAAGGAAACAGTTTTGTTTTCCCGTCTTTATTTTTCAACGTTGTTCGAGAGTTCCGGACAAAGTAAAAGAAAACGGAGATGATGATATGTTTTGGTCCGACAAGGAGTTTAGTGTCTGCAGAAGTTCAGAACCGGGCGGACTTAAAGAACGAGTGTTCTTTATGCCATTAATAGTGAATTATTAAATTCGAAAACCAAGACGAGATTGTTCTTGAAGATAGTGCAGGTAAGTTGAAACATAAAGACTTGCCTTCAATTGATTTGAGTTAGATAATTCTAACAATATAGTACACAAGGTCCTCAACTTGAAAACTTAATTGGTTCCAAGAAGTTTGTTAGTTGAATTGTTTGTAAGTTCAATTTTGTTAAATTTTGGCCTAGGGTAGCCCTAACCTGAATTCCATTTCCAGCTACAAGAGTCAACAAATAGTCAGGTTTCATATGAAATAGATATTATTATTATTGTTATCATTTGCTAAGCTACAACCCTAGTTGGAAAAGCAAGATGCTATAATCCCAGGGGCCCCAACAGGGAAAATAGCCCAGTGAGGAAAGAAAACAAGGAAAAATAAAATATTTAAAAAACAGTAACATTAAAATAAATATTTTCTATATAAACTATAAAAAATTTAATAAAACAAAAGAAAGAGAAATTAGATAGAATAGTGTGCCCGAGTGTACCCTCAAGCAAGAGAACTCTAACCCAAGACAGTGGAAGACCATGGTACAGAGGCTATGGCACTACCCAAGACTAGAGAACAATGGTTTGATTTTGGAGTGTCCTTCTCCTAGAAGAGCTGCTTACCATAGCTAAAGAGCCTCTTCCACCCATACGAAGAGGAAAGTAGCCACTGAACAATTACAAGTGCAGTAGTGAACCCCTTGGTTGTTTAGCTTACTATATCAAATGATATAATATTGTTTTCTGGGTCGACCTGTGGCGGCCGGTGAAAAGGGGTCCTTCTAATACACTTTTCTGATAAAATCTTCCAATTATACCAGAGAAAGATAAAAGCATGGAATGCAGAGGTTACAACCCTCGCGCGAGCACCTTGTGGGTGTCGTGTATAAAGCAAAGGCGCGTGAAATCCACTATTCACAGGTTGTCTTCCATTTAGTTAATTCCTTCGTCAAAGGGATGGGCCGATACAAAGGCCCTAGCCAACCTACCAGAGCCACGCCACCCACGCCCCGACGCGAGCGCCATCTGAACAACATCCTTCTTTTTGGACTGCGACATTGTGGGATTTTTTTGTGATGCTCTCGGCTATTTTCACACTCGTGGATTTATTTTGTCATGTCCGAAGCTCCATCTTCACCCATTCCAATGTTAAGTACCATAGTTTGTTTTGACAGCTTTTTGTAGTACCGGGCTTTTGTTTTATATCCAGCATAGTCTGTTTTATCATTCCCGTCTGGCCCTTCCACGGCGGCCATTGTTTGTTCTCTTGTCTTGGGGAATTCATCTTAGTCTGCCCGTTTAGTACTCTGTCACTTAGGTTCTTGGTTAAGTCCCTGGCCTTATGCCTTTGGAACCATTATTATCTTTATCGTTATTATGCTCATGGTACTTTTTGCTAGCAAGTCCAGCCTACGAACAAGATTAGCGTTCTAGCTTTGTTATTGTTTAGTACCCGCCCCACCGGGGCGTTCGTCACTCGACTTTACTATTTAATTTGGGTTTTAGCAGATGCTATTCTTCGTTCGTAGTCTTATCTTGATGTACAGTTTTATTTTATACGTTTATAATAGTGTTGTGTGCTTATTAGTCCTGATTTTGTGTCCAAGAGAGCGAGAGCTTGGGGTTCCCGTTTTCTGTTCGCAGTCACGAGTTACCCCTTTCTCTCGTTTTCTTTCTTAGCTCCGGTGGGTGAGCGGATTTCCCGTTTTCCGTTTTGTGCGTTCAACGGGTTCTCCCTCCCTCACCTCTCCCCCTACGGATGTATGATAACTTACGAGTTATTTAATTTTGGTTACTTTTCAATAGTTAGCGTTATTTATTAGGTCCGAGTTCCGTCCTCTCCCCGTTACGGCTTGGGAGTAGTATGAACTTTTTTCCACTCCGCCTTGAGTTCTACTCCGCCATGAGGGATTCTCAATGACTTTAGTTCTATTGTTATATTTATATATTGTTTACTTACATGGGACAGGCTTCATATTGTTTAGATACGACCCTCCGGTGGCCCTTACTACGGTCTCAGGCCACGGCCATATCCACACAATAGCCATTGTTATTACAATTGAGTTATTATTCACAATATAATTATTCAGGACCTTTCATCTCCCTCCGGCTTCACCGGAGATCGTAATTACACTTTACTATTATCTAAGCCTTAGCCTTTAGCTGCGGCTTGTGTTTTATAAATTTCACAATTGAATTATTCAGGACATCTCATAGCCCTCCGGCTTCACCGGAGGTCGCCCATACACTTCACACTTATATTTGCCTTGCCTTTAGCTAAGGCTTGTGTTTTATATTTATTTTAAGGGCCTGTCACTGCTTCCCCGACCCTCGGAGGTCGGCAGATTGCTTTAAGTTATTCATCCTTCTGTCATTAACAGACATTAGGTAAATTACAATTATACAAACAATTGAATATTAAAGTGCCAACAATGGTATGGGGCTGTATCATCTTAAAAAGTGATATTCAGATATTAGTTAAATGCAATATTGGAGCTTAGGGAATTCAGTGAGAGCCGGAGCTCTATAATAATAGGGTTTTTTAACCCCTTATCAGAGTTTCAAGGAACACCAGACTCATGTCTCCTTTCTTTTACAGAAGGTCTGTTGTACTGCCGAAGGATGCCCTGCCTCGTTCAACGACCCCGTTGGGCATGACCTCTGTCGGTCCCATGCGCACTGCTCCATCCCCTTTATCCGGGAACCGGGACAGGCCCAATATATGGTCTGGTTCCTGGATTTGCGCTCGCTCTGTTACGACCTGTCGTCAATTCTACTGAACGATGATGTAAGTGGGTTTTCCTTTAGTTCCTTATTTCTCGTTGGCAGACACTAATTTAGCCATTAATATGATATACACAGCATATTTTGGAGAGCAAACCCCCTCCTGCATCACTAATCACTGCAAATCTTTCAGGCCGATGATGTCTCTCTTCGATCAGCAAGGGCTACTCTTCGTCCTTGGGTGTCGGCCTTCGGCAGGAATGCCCCGTCTGGCGCACCCTATCTCCTCGATGGAGACATGGCCTCCCGTCTCTTCCCAGGCTCGACTACTGCTGCAGTCTCCCCTGAAGTTGCTGCCCCCTTAATTGAAGAAGTCAGGGCCACCATTTCCGCGGAGGACGAACCCCTCGTACCGCTGGACGTGGCAGATCTGGATATAGACGTAGAACCCAGGGACGAGCAGGTAAGTGGTGCCGAGTTGGTGGAAACCCTTTTCTCTCCTACTCCCTCTTCTACCTCTTCCTTTCTAGGTTTTGATAACTCTAGGCTTCTCCTCGGGATCCCTCTGCCTCCGTACGACCCAAGGTGAAGCCACTTCGAACTTATAAGACTTCAGCTTTGCCAGTATCAACGTCACCGGTCCCCGGACCCTCGACAGCTCCTGATATTCATATTGCTCCTCGTAAAACCACGACTCCTAAGAAGTCTAAGTCTACCAAATCCAAGACAAAACCAACGGGTGGCTTTCAGGTACCCTGGGGCGATCTCTTCCCCGTCGAACTGGTCAGAGATTTGGTCAGAGAACAACTTCAACATCAGTCTGGGGCGATGACAGAGATTAAGGATATGATGGCTACTCTGATCCGCGCCGGAACTCAGCTTCCTCCCCCTTCCGCCCCAGACGCATCGAAGCTACCGCGCTTCGATAAAAACAATCCTTGGCGGTTTGCCTTGCATGCCCCATTCTTAGATGGTTCCCTAACTCTGGAGGGCATAGGCACCCGCCCTCTAGAGGGCCTAGAATTCCCGTTCAATGGCTTCGTACGCTTAAAGGAACATGCATTGGCCCGTATGGACAAGGTACCGAAGGAAACGGTGATATTTCCAAAAGAGCAGGCCCAGGCTATCTGGGCCAGAACACTATCAGAGTGGGGGTGTATTAACTCCAAGCTCACCCCACACAAAGGTGCCTACACTATTTTTACGACAGCGGCCTCCATCTCTTTTCCGCTCATAGACAAAGTCACAGAGCTGACTATACAGGCCATCAAGGAAGGCTCCTCCATGCCGGCTCTCAAAGAGACGGACCCCACCTCTTTGCTTATTCCGGGTACCTCTGCAACCTGGGATGACGCGGCGTCTACCTTCACAGTGGGGAAGCTAGACCCGGACTGTGCCTCTACTCTATTCTCTGAGAAGCTTCCCAGATTAATAGAGAGTCTTCTCAAAACTGAGTTCGAGACCCGTACTAGACTAGCTAGGTCCCTCCAATCCATCACCTCCATGGAGTCCCTAGCATCGCTTTACCCAGAGGAAACGCTGTTCAGAGTCGCCACAAAGAACCAGCTACTGTCCTACCAAATAGACCTCCATGACTTCTGGTCGGCTCGAGTTAGTTGCAGGAAGTTCGTTCTGTCTGAGGCCTCCATCAGACATGAACCGAACAGGCTGATAGCGTCCTCCTGCTGGGGTAAGACCCTCTTCCCTCAGACCGAAGTTGATAAGGTTCTTCAGGACGCGGCGAGGGCAAACCAAAATTTGCAGGTAAGGTGGGTTCTCTCAGCCAAAAGGAGGTTCGAACCCCAGAAACAGACGTTCTTCAAGAAGAAGCAGAGGTTTAGTCCCTACAAGACGGTCCGGGGTAACTCGTCCCCACAGTCTTCCGTTGCCTCGACTTCTCAACAACCGGCTCCCCCTCAGCAGGTAGTCTACCTCACTGCTCCCCCTGATACACAGCCCAACCCCTCTTGGATGTCCTCTCCTGCATACAACCCTGCCTACGAATCCTCCGGTTCCTTTCGTGGATACCAGAGAGGAAGTTTCAGAGGTAGAGGACAGTTCCGCCAACGCGGCGGACCTAGAGCAAGGGGTGCCCGTGGAGGGAGGGGACCTAGGTTCACTCCCTCCCAATGATGTGATGCCGGTAGGAGGGAGACTTTATCACTTCCGAGACCATTGGACCTTCAGTCCATGGGCTCACAGCATAATATCCAGGGGCTTGGGTTGGAAATGGTCACAGGGATCCCCTCCTCCACCAGTGACCTTCTTCCAGAGACCCACTCCCATCCTGGAAGAGTACACCGCAGAGTTACTCAAGAAGAAAGCAATCAAACGGGTTCGATCCCTGAAATTCCAAGGCCGCCTGTTTACAGTCCCGAAGAAAGACTCGTCGGCGTTGAGGGTAGTTCTGGACTTGTCGAAGCTCAACTCTTACATCCTTTGCGACAAGTTCCGTATGCTGACTATCTCTCAGGTACGGACCTTACTTCCCCGTGGGGCCATCACCACCTCTATCGATCTTACCGACGCCTATTATCATGTCCCAGTAGCTCGAAACTTCTCTCCTTACCTAGGCTTCCGTCTCGGCAAGAAAGCCTTTGCATTCAAAGTCATGCCCTTCGGTCTCAGCATTGCCCCCAGGATATTCACGAAACTGGGGGAGACGGTGCTCGAACAACTCAGAAACCAAGGGATACAGATCATCGCCTATCTGGACGATTGGCTCATTTGGGCCCAGTCAAACCAGGAATGCAACAGAGCTACGTCGAAGGTACTCCACTTTTTCGCCAAACTGGGCTTCCAAGTCAATCTCCGAAAGTCTCGCCTACAACCATCAAGCCACTTCGAATGGTTAGGCATCCGTTGGGACCTTTCAAAGCACAGACTCTCCCTTCCTCCCAAGAAGGTAAGGGAGATAGCTTCCAAGGTCAGGAACTTTCTCAAACACAGACAGGTGTCCAGAAGAGCTTTAGAACGAATCCTCGGCCTTCTCCAATTTGCCTCACTGACCGATCTCCTATTAAAAGCCAAACTCAAAGACATCAATCGAGTTTGGAGAAAGAGAGCGACAATACCTTTAAGAGACAAGACCTCGAAGATCCCCTCTGTCTTAAAAATGAGACTACAACCATGGTCCGAACGGAGGAACCTCTCCAAATCGGTTCCTCTACAGTTCCCCTCGCCACAAGTGACAATTCATACCGACGCGTCTCTGAGTGGATAGGGGGGTTACTCCCAACACCAGATGTTTCAGGGCTCTTGGTCACCCGCCATGAAGCAGTTCCATATCAATGTTCTCGAAGCCATGGCGGTGTTCTTGACCCTGAAGAGAATCTTTCCTCCGAGGTCGACCCACATCAGAGTAGTCTCAGACAGCACGGCCGTAGTCCACTGCCTCAACAGAGGGGGATCCAAATCACCCAACCTGAATCAGATCCTGGTCACTATCTTCGCCTTGGCAGCCGACAAAGACTGGTTCCTGTCAGCAACTCACCTAGCAGGAGTCCAGAATGTGATAGCAGACTCATTATCCAGGACGAGCCCACTGGAATCGGAATGGTCCCTGGACATGCACTCATTCCGGTGGATACTCAGGCTGGTTCCAGGTCTCCAGGTAGATCTATTCGCGACCCAACTCAATCACAAACTCCCATGTTATGTGACCCCGAACCTGGACCCTCAGGCTTATGCCATGGACGCATTAACCCTGGATTGGAACCATTGGCAGAAGATCTACTTATTCCCTCCAGTGAATCTTCTACTGAAAGTCTTACACAAACTCCGCTCCTTCAACGGGGCAGTGGCTTTAGTGGCACCTCACTGGCCAAAGAGCAGTTGGTTTCCTCTCCTCCTCGAGTTGAAACTCCGTCCCTTCCGGATCCCATACCCCAAACTGACCCAAGTGGTCCAAACTCGGACTGTGTCAGATTCCTCAAGGATAGCCAAAACCCTAACTTTGTGGATTTCATGAAGTTTGCGGCTCGTAAGGATGCAAACATCGACCCAGATAATGTCCTCTTTATAGAATCAGACAAAAGGGACTCTACGATAAGCCAATATGATTCGGCAGTTAAGAAACTAGCAGATTTTTTAAAGAATTCAGACCATTCGGTTATGACTCCTAATTTAGCCATCTCCTTCTTTAGGTCCATATTTGACAAAGGCCTAGCAGCTAGCACTATAACCACCATTAAGTCAGCTCTGAGGAAAGTCTTCCTGATTGGGTTTAACATTAACCTAGCGGAGTCTTATTTCTCGTCTATTCCAAAAGCATGTGCTAGACTTCGACCTTCGGTTCGTCCACAAAAGGTCTCTTGGTCTCTAAATGATGTCCTCAGACTTGCATCAGACACGGACAACGAATCCTGCTCCTATATCACTCTTCTTAGGAAGACTTTATTTCTAACAGCTTTGGCCTCGGGTTCTAGAATCTCAGAACTAGCACCTCTCTCACGAAACTCAGAAAACATAGATTTCCTCCCTTCAGGTGAAGTACTTCTTTCTCCAGACAGGGCGTTCCTAGCTAAAAACGAAGACCCCCAAAATAGGTGGTCCCCTTGGAAGATTATTCCTCTTCTCCAAGATACTTCTCTATGTCCAGTCACTACTCTCAGGGCCTTTTCAGCCAGGACTGCTACCCGATCGTCTGGCCCCTTGTTTATCAGAGAACAAGGAGGCACCATTTCCATACGTGGTATTAGGCAACAGATCTTATACTTCATTAAACAAGCCAATCCGGGATCATTTCCCCATGCTCATGATATCCGGTCAGTAGCTACCTCCATCAATTATTTCCAAAATATGGACTTTGATGACCTTAAAAAGTACACGGGTTGGAAATCTCCTATGGTCTTCAAACGCCACTATCTAAAGAACTTACAGGCCCTTAAATACCCAACGGTTGCAGCTGGGAGCCGTATCTCTCCCCAGTGATCTCTTGTTCTTCCTTTCATCCATCTCTTTTCTTCTCCCTCCTACCCGCCACTCGCACCACGACGCCGCTTCCTTGGTGGTTCGTTAGCCCTAAGTTTATTACATATTAGGTTAATATGATTGTAACTATTATTGTGTTTACCGTAATTTTAGTGTTGGGGTATTCTTAGCCATGTCAGTTTTGTTGCATGTTTACTCTGATACTTGGAGGCTTCCCTGTTATCATGTTTGTTTAGCCTTACTCTCACTATGCCCTGTGGCTAGTTTATGATTTATGCTTACTTACCTGAATTATATATGGTTTTCTTTACATGGTGTTTTTACTCTCCCCTCATTAAATTAGTAGTTATTGTTGGGCTTGGAAGGCATTCTCTGGTACATTTTCACCGGCCGCCACAGGTCGACCCAGAAAAGGGATTTTGACGAAGGAAAAATCTATTTCTGGGGAGAGACCTGTGGCGCCCGGTGAAACCCTTCCCTTTTATTTTACACGATCCCACCCTTTCCTTTCCAAGCCATCATGTCCAATACAGAAGGATGTTGTTCAGATGGCGCTCGCGTCGGGGCGTGGCTCTGGTAGGTTGGCTAGGGCCTTTGTATCGGCCCATCCCTTTGACAAAGGAATTAACTAAATGGAAGACAACCTGTGAATAGTGGATTTCACGCGCCTTTGCTTTATACACGACACCCACAAGGTGCTCGCGCGAGGGTTGTAACCTCTGCATTCCATGCTTTTATCTTTCTCTGGTATAATTGGAAGATTTTATCAGAAAAGTGTATTAGAAGGACCCCTTTTCACCGGGCGCCACAGGTCTCTCCCCAGAAATAGATTTTTCCTTCGTCAAAATCCCTTTTATTAGAGTATTTCCTTATCTTTGTTATTTTCAATGGGATTTGTGTTTGTATTTCTGAATGTATGTAAGATGAGGACCTTTTGTATATTCAAACATGCGGCCTTCTAATGCTGTACATCTTTATAACTAGTAAAAACTATGAAGGTAGCTAGGGAATTACATATACAGTGATTTACAAAGATAAATATTCTACTCACTTGGTATAAGAGCTTTCAGATGTTCATAATCTCCTGGTATAAGGTTCGGTCGACACTGCTCAAGCTTGACCATCTCTCGCAATTCTTTTATGGTCAAAGCAACATGTTCTGGACCCCGACGACCGACTAATACTACACGTTTTACACGGCTTTTACTTAGACTGTCTAACACACTTTCAGGTATATCCGTTTTCTGAAAATGGGTGTATAAAACTAAACTTGAAATTAAGTATAACAGAAGTTAATTGCTTCATCTCAATCCCACTAAACTTATACAGTAAAGTATATGACTTCTGTATATTGTATTTCAGTCCTACATATGGTCAAATAAAAAGAAAAAGGTATAGTCACACTAAACATGTACATACCCTAAGGACCCTTCACCACCCTTGGTAAAGCCAATCTGTACCTATTTGCACTTATAAAAAGCTTCCATTGATATGTCAAAACCAAGAACTTCTTTGTCTACTTGAGGAATATCAAGAAATGAAAAATTATTCACAGTCTCTTTCCTTTCATTAACCACAAAAACATTTATGCTCTGCTTGGTAAAGTTGAGTCGATCATCAATGGTAAAAGCTGGGAAGGTAGAAGCAAGAGAATAGGTTCAGGTGTTGATCATCATTACATCCCTCTTCAATGCTTGAAGGGAAGTAATATGTCATCAGACATTATGAAAGATTCACTAGTGTATCATAGATCACTTTGAGTTTTTTGCAGAACTTAGAAAGGAGAAATCATTCTGATGGTGTTAAGTAATTCTTTCAACAGAGCTTCATTCGTGAATTTTTCTTTTCTGGTACACACTGGTGTCAGCAATGCTGCATATGCTTACTGACTTTATAACTCTGGTTCCTGAGATTGTTAACTGTTGTCAAGTGGTATGAAGAAGAGAAGCCCCCTTTCATCCTAAATGTCTCCCAGGAACAGGAGACATTTCACTACTATTCAAGCTGCCAATCTACTGATGTGAAAGGATTACAGGGAAAAGAGCAGGCCTGATCATGGACTGGGATTTATATGCCCCTTTTTCAACCATCTTGTATCTGTCGTTGTTCCTGTTGTCACTACTTTTTTCTTTCTTTCACCAACAACTGACACAGTGGCTAAAAACCAGTTGTGATTATGTGAGAATGGGGTTGAAGATGAACTTGGTAAAGACCTTAAACCTGGTCTTAAGATTTTGTCTTAATTTGTTTTAATGAAATAACAAAAGGAGGGAAGAAACAGCGGCAGCCTTCAAACTGACATGCATTGGCGTAGAGCAGTCGCACACCAAATATCCTTGTACACTTAAAACCTTTCTCTTATTCTTGTGTATCAAATTTATTTGAAAAATTTCCTCAAATTAACACTAATATAGTGTTCTATTTTTCTGCTTTTTTTATTCCATTTGTTCTTATAACTCTACCTCACCATTTTTTTCTTGCTTCTTTATATGTTACATTGGCTTTATCTTTAATTTGTTGCCATGCATACTTCATTACACTGAATTAGTGAAATAAAAGGTGTTTAAATTTTGTGAAAAATGTTATTTTCATTAGTAAAATAAATTTTTGAATATACTTACCCGATAATCATGTAGCTGTCAACTCCGTTGCCCGACAGAATTCTACGGACGGGATACGCCAGCGATCGCTATACAAGAGGGGGGTGTACTCACCAGCGCCATCTGTGGTCAGGTACTCCAGTACTTCTTGACAACACCACCTCAATTTTTTCCTCGGTCCACTGGTTCTCTATGGGGAGGAAGGGTGGGTCAATTAAATCATGATTATCGGGTAAGTATATTCAAAAATTTATTTTACTAATGAAAATAACATTTTTCAATATTAATCTTACCCGATAATCATGTAGCTGATTCACACCCAGGGGGGTGGGTGAAAACCAGTGTACATGTTAATCAAGAAGCTAAGTATCCCGTATTTCATATTATCAGTTATTCAAAATAACAATGAAATTATAAGTACCTGGTAAGGAAGTCGACTTGAACCATTACTCTGCCTTTAATAAGTTCGTCTTCCTTACTGAGCGCAGCGTTCCTCTTAGGAGGCTGAACAACTCTAAGGTGCTGAAGTATAAAGGGCTGCAACCCATACTAAAGGACCTCTACACAACCTCTAACCTAGGTGCTTCTCAAGAAAGAATTGACCACCCGCCAAATCAACTAGGATGCGGAAGGCTTCTTAGCCTACCGTAACAACCCAAAAACAACAATAAAAGCATTCAAGAGAAAGGTTAAAAAAGGTTATGGGATTAAGGGAATGTAGTGGCTGAGCCCTCACCTACTACTGCACTCGCTGCTACGAATGGTCCCAGGGTGTAGCAGTTCTCGTAAAGAGACTGGACATCTTTGAGATAGAATGATGCAAACACTGACTTGCTCCTCCAATAGGTTGCATCCATAATACTCTGCAGAGAACGGTTCTGTTTGAAGGCCATCGAAGTAGCCACAGCTCTCACTTCGTGTGTCCTTACCTTCAGCAAAGCAAGGTCTTCATCCTTCATGTGAGAATGAGCTTCTCTAATCAGAAGCCTTATGTAATACGAAACTGCGTTCTTGGACATAGGCATCGAAGGTTTCTTAATGGCACACCATAAGGCCTCTGATTGTCCTCGTATAGGTTTTGACCTTTTAAGATAGTACTTTAGAGCTCTGACAGGGCAAAGAACTCTCTCTAGCTCGTTACCCACCATGTTGGAAAGGCTAGGAATTTCGAACGACCTAGGCCAAGGACGTGAAGGAAGTTCATTTTTTGCCAAAAACCCGAGCTGTAAGGAACATGTAGCTGTTTCGGATGTGAATCCTATGTTCCTGCTGAAGGCGTGAACCTCACTAACTCTTTTGGCTGTTGCAAGGCAGACGAGGAAAAGAGTTTTGAGAGTAAGGTCTTTGAAAGAGGCTGACTGGAGAGGTTCAAATCTAGGAGACATAAGGAACCTTAAGACTACGTCTAGATTCCAGCCTGGAGTGGACAAGCGACGTTCTTTAGAGGTCTCGAAAGACTTAAGGATGTCCTGTAGATCTTTGTTGGAGGAAAGATCCAAGCCTCTGTGGCGGAAAACTGTTGCCAACATACTTCTGTACCCTTTTATCGTAGGAGCCGAAAGAGATCTAACATTCCTAAGATGCAACAGGAAGTCAGCAACTTGGGTTACAGAGGTACTGGTAGAGGAAACTGCATTGGCTCTGCACCAGCTTCGGAAGACTTCCCACTTGGATTGATAGACTCTGCGAGTGGGTATCCTCCTTGCTCTGGCAATCGCTCTGGCTGCCTCCTTCGAAAAGCCTCAAGCTCTAGAGAGTCTTTCGATAGTCTGAAGGCAGTCAGACGAAGAGCGTGGAGGCTTGGGTGTACCTTCTTTACGTGAGGTTGACGTAGAAGGTCCACTCTTAGAGGGAGAGTCCTGGGAACGTCGACCAGCCATTGCAGTACCTCTGTGAACCATTCTCTTGCAGGCCAAAGGGGAGCAACCAACGTCAGCCGTGTCCCTTCGTGAGAGACGAACTTCTGAATAACTCTGTTGATGATCTTGAACGGCGGGAATGCATATAGATCGAGGTGGGACCAATCCAGCAGAAAAGCATCCACGTGAACTGCTGCCGGGTCTGGGATTGGGGAACAGTACAATGGGAGCCTCTTGGTCATCGAGGTAGCGAACAGATCTATCGTTGGCTGACCCCACAAGGCCCAAAGCCTGTTGCACACGTTCTTGTGAAGGGTCCATTCTGTGGGGATGACTTGACCCTTCCTGCTGAGGCGATCTGCCGAGACATTCATATTGCCTTGAATGAATCTCGTTACCAGCGTGAGGTTTCGACTTCTTGACCAAATGAGGAGGTCCCTTGCTATCTCGTACAGCTTCCTCGAATGAGTCCCTCCCTGCTTGAAGATGTACGCCAAGGCTGTGGTGTTGTCGGAGTTCACCTCCACCACCTTGCTTAGCAGGAGGGACTTGAAGTTCATTAAGGCCAGATGTACTGCCAACAACTCCTTGCAATTGATGTGAAGCGTTTCCTGTTCCTTGTTCCATGTTCCCGAGCATTCCTGTCCGTCCAAGGTCGCGCCCCAGCCCGAGTCTGATGCGTCCGAATAGAGATGAAGATTGGGGGTCTGAACAGCTAACGAGAGACCCTCCTTGAGAAGGATGTTGCTCTTCCACCACATGAGAGTGGTCTTCATCTCTTTGGTAACAGGAATAGAGACCGCTTCGAGCGTCATATTCTTGTCCCAGTGAGCTGCTAGATGGTATTGAAGGGGGCGGAGGTGGAGTCTCCCTAACTCGGTGAACAGGGCTAACGATGACAGGGTCCCTGTTAGACTCATCCACTGTCTCACCGAGCATCTGTTCCTCTTCAGCATGCTCAGGATGCACTCTAGGGCTTGGTTGATTTTTGGGGCCGACGGAAAAGCCCGAAAAGCTTGACTCCGAATCTCCATTCCCAGGTAAACGATGGTTTGGGAAGGAATAAGCTGGGACTTCTCTAAGTTGACCAAAAGACCCAGTTCCTTGGTCAAGTCCAAAGTCCATCTGAGACTCTCCAGACAGCGACGACTTGTGGGGGCTCTTAAAAGCCAGTCGTCTAAATAAAGGGAGGCTCTGATGTCCGCCAAGTGGAGGAATTTGGCAATATTCCTCATCAGTCGCGTAAACACCATAGGTGCCGTGCTTAGGCCAAAACACAGGGCTTGGAATTGGTACACAACCTTTCCAAAAACGAATCTCAGAAAAGGTTGGGAGTCTGGATGAATGGGGACGTGAAAGTAGGCGTCTTTCAGATCCAACGAGACCATCCAGTCCTCCTGCCTGACCGCTGCTAGGACCGACTTCGTCGTCTCCATAGTGAACGTCTGCTTGGTGACATAAGCATTGAGCGCACTGACGTCCAGCACCGGTCTCCAACCTCCTGTCTTCTTGGCCACCAGGAAGAGACGGTTGTAAAAGCCCGGGGATTGATGATCCCGGACTATCACCACTGCCTCCTTCTGTAACAGGAGCGACACCTCTTGATGTAACGCTAGCCTCTTGTCCTTTTCCTTGTAGTTGGGAGAGAGGTTGATGGGAGAAGTGGTCAGAGGGGGATTGCGGCAGAATGGGATCCTGTAACCCTCCCTTAGCCACTTGACAGACTGGGCGTCTGCACCTCTTCTTTCCCAAGCTTGCCAGAAGGTCTTGAGTCTGGCTCCTACGGCTGTCTGGAGAGGAGGAGAGTCAATGTTTGCTTTTCGAAGACTTGGTACCTTTCTTGGACCTGCCCCTGTGACCGTCTGGGCGGGTACTTCCTCGGCTGGGGGCTCTGCCACGAAAGGGCGGAATAAATCTGGTAGCAGGAGTATCAGCCACTGGGGTGCGGTAAGTTCTTGGTACTGAAGGTGCAACCTTAGCCTTCCGTGCTGAAGAGGCCACGAGGTCATGCGTATCCTTCTGTATAAGAGCCGCAGACATTTCCTTGATAAGATCCTCAGGAAACAGGAACTTAGAAAGAGGAGCAAAAAGTAACTGTGACCTTTGGCAAGAGGTGATACCAGTGGAAAGGAAGGAGCAAAGTTGTTCCCTTTTCTTGAGGACTCCCGATACAAACATAGAGGCAAGTTCGCCGGAACCATCGCGAATTGCTTTGTCCATACAGGACATGATCAGCATGGCCGAGTCTTTGTCAGAAGGGGCAGTCTTCTTGCTCAAGGCCCCCAGGCACCAGTCGAGGAAATTAAAAATTTCAAAGGCGCGAAAGACTCCCTTTAAGAAGTGGTCCAGGTCAGAAAAGGTCCAGCAGACCTTAGAGCGTCTCATAGCCGACCTTCGTGGAGAGTCAACCAAACTTGAGAAGTCAGCCTGGGCAGAGGCAGGGACCCCCAAGCCTGGTTCCTCTCCCGTGGCATACCAGACGCCCGCCTTAGAAGCCAGCTTAGGAGGCGGAAACATAAAAGACGTCTTTCCCAGTTGCTGCTTGGACTGCAACCAATCCCCTAACATTCTCAAAGCTCTCTTTGATGATCTAGCGAAGACAAGCTTAGTGTAGGCAGACTTAACAGGTTGCATGCCTAGAGAGAACTCGGATGGAGGAGAACGAGGGGTAGCAGAAACAAAGTGTTCAGGGTATAACTCTCTGAAAAGAGTAAGGACCTTGCGAAAGTCAATGGAGGGTGGCAATGACTTGGGTTCCTCCACATCAGATGAAGGATCATCCAGGTGAGCCGCTTCATCCTCAGAAACCTCATCACCTGAGTGTTGAGAAGCGAGAGGTAACGATAAAGCAGTATGCTGAATGGCTGAATCCTGAAGAACGGGTGCATGCGCACTAGCGGATTCATCCTCAAGACTCTGCTGAAGAGGATGAGGGCTGGTAATGACAAAGTCCTGAGGCTGGGATGAAGGAGGTTCTGCGGGGGTCTGAGGAGCAAGCGTGGTGAGAGGCGAATGCTGTAAAGCATGAGGCTCATGCTGCATAGTCTGCGGTTCAGGTTGAATAGGAAGCGGCTCAAGCTGAGAAGAATGTGGTTGCTGCATGCGTTGAGGTGGCTGTCTCATAGCATGAGGTTCCTGCCTCAAGAGTTGCGCTTGCCTTAAGGGTTGAGGTGGCTGCGCAGAGAGAGGCTCTTGTCTCACGAGTTGAGGTTCTAGCCTCAAGAGTTGAGGTGCTTGCCTCGAGAGTTGAGGTTCTCGCCTCGAGGAAAGTGGAGGTGGCTGCCGCAAGAGTTGAGGTTGCTGCCTCAAGGATGGTGGAGGTTGTCGCACCGCAAGAGGTTGCTGCCTCGAGGATGGTTGCAACGCATGAGGCTCCTGCCTCAAGGGTAGAGGAGGTTGCTGCAAAGCATAAGGCTCCTGCCCCAAGTGTTGAGGAGGTTGCCGCGTGGCAAGAAGCTCCTGCCTCAAGGAAAGTGGAGGTTGCTGCACAGCGCTGGTATCTGGCAACTCCCAATGCGGCAGCTCACGCATGGAGGTAGCTTGAGGAACCTCAACATCATACGTCTGGCAGGCTGGACTGCGCAGAGGTGGGGGAGCGCTCGCAGGAGGAGGTGTGATAACCTTCTCTGCCTGAAACTCCTGCATCAACACCGCAAGCTGCGACTGCATAGTCTGCAGCATAGCAAACTTGGGATCAACAGAAGTTGAGGTCTGTTGAGGCATAGCTTTAACAGAAGTTGAGGTCTGTTGAGGCATCGCTTTACCTCTCTTAGGAGGCGTGCAGCCATCCGATGACTGCGGCGAGTCCGAACTAGCCCAGTGGCTACACCCGGGCTGTTGGACTCGCGCGGTCTGGACCTTACGCTTAAGAGGCCTTGAGACCTGGGTCCAGCGTTTCCTCCCGGAAACATCTTCTGCAGACGAGGAAATAAAGGGCTCAATCGTCTGAGAGTGGAAGTGACGATCTCTATAAGATACGCCCGCAACCACTGAGGATACTACTGTGCGCCGATCAAGGCCTGCCGAACCCTTTTGCCCTTCGACATTGCTTCTCCCCTGGGCTTGGGAGCTTGCAAGAGGTCCCGGACTAGGAGGACGACTGGCACGCACAGAAGTATCCTCATGCGCAACACTGACACTGACACTAGGCACAGCACTGGCACTACCACTTCCCACTGCACTTTTCACTTTAAGTTCCTTGACATCTGCCAAGAGAAACTTGTGGTCACTCACTACCGACTCCACCTTATCACCTAAAGCCTGAATGGCACGTAAAACATCCGACATATCAGGCTGAGCACTAATAATAGGTTCGGGGGTAGCCACTACAGGGGGAGGAAAAGGTTGAGGATCATGGGGGGAGGAATAAAGTAAAGAGCGAGCCGAACTCCTCCTAACTCTCTCTCTCTCTAACTTAGTCGTATACTTGAGGAATTGAATAAAATCAAATTCCGAAAGCCCGGCACATTCCTCACATCGATCTTCCAACTGACAGGATTTTCCCCTACAGTCGGAACAAACGGTGTGAGGATCAACCGAGGCCTTCGGAAGACGCCTAATACAAGTCCTAACACTACATCGTCTTTGGGTAGGAGCTTGAGAATGGTCGGACATCTTGAATCAGAGAACAGTCAAGGGGGGATTCCAAATTAAAGCAAAGATCGTTATACCATTAATCAAAATCAATCCAAAAGCTATCTAAGCTAAGGGAAAAGCTTCCTGTATAGCGAAAGCTGAAATCTCAGAGCAATACTTCACCAAAACCGTGAACAAAGACTCCAAAATCATAAGCGTATCCATGTAGGTCTTGCCGGAAGCACGACAGAGGAAAAATTGAGGTGGTGTTGTCAAGAAGTACTGGAGTACCTGACCACAGATGGCGCTGGTGAGTACACCCCCCTCTTGTATAGCGATCGCTGGCGTATCCCGTCCGTAGAATTCTGTCGGGCAACGGAGTTGACAGCTACATGATTATCGGGTAAGATTAATATTGAAAACTTATTAATACCTTTACATTTTTCATTGAATAAGACAAGAAATCTAATGCAAAATTTCTCATAAGAAAAAAGAAACATCTTAAAACAAAAGTTTCTAATTCTCTAGCCACTTACTCTTAAAACATTCAGAGGACTCAGCAATATCCTGGCCACATCCACAGCAACATTGCCCTGACCAATCACAACTGCAGATTCTACATCTAAGTTGATCTTCACATCAGCATCCTCTGGCAAACCATTATACCACCCTACAAAGCGTCTTGCAGAGCATACGTTTGAAAGGGATTCGCCTGGGATATTGAGCTTTCTGTCTTGTGCACTACCGTACGCCTGAAATGTTAATGAAACTGTAATACTGTATATAGTTTATTCAATGCAACTGTAATACTGTATATAGTTTATTCAATGCAACTGTAATACTGTATATAGTTTATTCAATGCAACTGTAATACTGTATATAGTTTATTCAATGCAACTGTAATACTGTATATAGTTTATTCAATGCAGTCAGTATACTTAATAAAAAACAATTAGTAAGGTGTACTAGTACATTTCTTAAATCTTAATAAATACTGTTACTGTTTTTAGAATGATTTATTATTAATTGTTCTCATTATTTATTTCCTTATTTCCTTTCCTCACTGGGCTATTTTTCCCTATTGGAGCCCTTGGGCTTATAGCATTTTGCTTTTCCAACCAGGGTTGTAGCTTGGCAAGTAATAATAATAATAATAATATAACATGGCTTACTCAATATATTCAGCATACTAAATTCTAAATGTCTATATGATACAAGTTTCTCGAGAAAAAAAAAAAATCAGGATTTTGGATATAAAAACTCTAAAACTTGATTTTCAGACTTTTCAGATACATGAAAAGAGAAAGAATTGTTCTTGATGGTATATTCAGTAAATCGAGAACCTTTGCAAGGTTAGTATTATCAGATTTTAGTTTCAAGTATTTATTTGAGATATGCTGTTAGTATTGTGAATAAATTCTGAGAGAGATCAATGTTACTGTTCTGATACTCATTTTTAAATATTTATTAGTAAAAAAATAAAGAATAAAATGTGCAGATGATGCTATTATTATAGTTATTTGTTACCACAATGTATTGATTACAAGTACGACTCAAGACTTTCACAAGTAACAATTCTTAGGAAAATACCTCTGAAGACAGAATATTTTGCGTACCTTGTTATATTCTGAATGTCCTATCGTTATAGATTTTTTTGGAGCCTAATTTTATTTGGGTATACTGTACGTATTTTGACCCATTTCGTTTTTGCAAGTGTATGTTTATATATAACAGAACATTTTTAGGTCTAATTTTACTTTCAATATGCCCTTGTGATATAGAATATGTTAAGGATTGTTATATAAGAGCCAATTAAAATTCTGTATAATGGGACTTGAAATTTTCTCAATTTTGGCATGACAAAATAAAATCATTTTATAGCACATAAGTTTTAAAAATTACAATACTGTATAACTGATAATCTTTAAAATGTTATTTTCATTAGTAAAATAAATTTTTTAATATACTTACCCGATGATCATGTAGCTGTCAACTCCGTTGCCCGACAGAAATCTAATGTCGGGATACGCCAGCGATCGCTATACAGGTGGGGGTGTACACAACAGCGCCATCTGTGAGCAGGTACTCAAGTACTTCTTGTCAACAAGAACTCAATTTTCTCCTCGGTCCACTGGTTCTCTATGGGGAGGAAGGGAGGGTCCTTAAATTCATGATCATCGGGTAAGTATATTCAAAAATTTATTTTACTAATGAAAATAACATTTTTCAATATTAATCTTACCCGATGATCATGTAGCTGATTCACACACAGGGTGGTGGGTGGAGACCAGTATACATGTTAACATAGAAGCTAAGTATCCCGTATTTCATTTAAGCAGTTATTCAAAATAACAAACATAAAATAAATAAGTACCTGGTAAGGAAGTCGACTTGAACTATTACTCTGCCTTTTTTAAGTACGTCTTCCTTACTGAGCCTAGCGGTCCTCTTAGGATGCTGAACGACTCCTAGGTGCTGAAGTATGAAGGGCTGCAACCCATACTAAAGGACCTCATCACAACCTCTAATCTAGGCGCTTCTCAAGAAAGAATTTGACCACCCGCCAAATCAACCAGGATGCGGAAGGCTTCTTAGCCTTCCGTACAACCCAAAAAACAACAATAAAAAGTATTTCAAGAGAAAGATTAAAAAAGGTTATGGGATTATGGGAATGTAGTGGCTGAGCCCTCACCTACTACTGCACTCGCTGCTACGAATGGTCCCAGGGTGTAGCAGTTCTCGTAAAGAGACTGGACATCTTTGAGATAGAATGATGCGAACACTGACTTGCTTCTCCAATAGGTTGCATCCATAACACTCTGCAGAGAACGGTTCTGTTTGAAGGCCACTGAAGTAGCGACAGCCCTAACTTCATGTGTCCTTACCTTCAGCAAAGCAAGGTCTTCTTCCTTCAGATGAGAATGTGCCTCTCTAATCAGAAGCCTGATGTAGTAAGAAACTGCGTTCTTAGACATCGGTAAAGCAGGCTTCTTGATAGAACACCATAAAGCTTCTGATCGTCCTCGTAATGGCTTTGTCCGTCTTAAATAGTACTTAAGAGCTCTTACTGGGCAAAGTACTCTCTCTAGTTCGTTCCCCACCAAGTTGGACAGGCTTGGGATCTCGAACGACTTGGGCCAAGGACGCGAAGGAAGCTCGTTTTTAGCCAAGAAACCGAGCTGCAAGGAACATGTAGCCGTTTCAGATGTAAAACCTACGTTCCTGCTGAAGGCGTGGATCTCACTGACTCTTTTAGCTGTTGCTAAGCAAACGAGGAAAAGAGTCTTTAATGTGAGATCCTTAAAAGAGGCTGATTGAAGCGGTTCGAATCTTGATGACATCAGGAACCTTAAAACCACGTCTAGGTTCCAGCCTGGTGTGGACAACCGACGTTCCTTTGAGGTCTCAAAAGACCTAAGGAGGTCCTGTAGATCTTTGTTGGAGGAAAGATCCAAGCCTCTGTGGCGGAAGACTGCTGCCAACATACTTCTGTAGCCCTTGATCGTAGGAGCTGAAAGGGATCTTACATTCCTTAGATGTAACAGAAAGTCAGCTATCTGTGTTACAGAGGTACTGGTTGAGGAAACTGCATTCGCCTTGCACCAGCTTCGGAAGACTTCCCATTTTGACTGATAGACTCTGAGAGTGGATGTCCTCCTTGCTCTGGCAATCGCTCTGGCTGCCTCCTTCGAAAAGCCTCTAGCTCTTGAGAGTCTTTCGATAGTCTGAAGGCAGTCAGACGAAGAGCGTGGAGGCTTGGGTGTACCTTCTTTACGTGAGGCTGACGCAGAAGGTCCACTCTTAGAGGAAGAGTCCTGGGAACGTCCACTAGCCATTGCAGTACCTCGGTGAACCACTCTCTCGCAGGCCAGAGGGGAGCAACCAACGTCAACCGTGTCCCTTCGTGAGAGGCGAACTTCTGAAGTACCCTGTTGACAATCTTGAACGGAGGGAACGCATACAGGTCTAGATGGGACCAATCCAGCAGAAAGGCATCCACGTGAACTGCTGCTGGGTCTGGAATCGGAGAACAATACATCGGGAGCCTCTTGGTCATCGAGGTAGCGAATAGATCTATGGTGGGCTGACCCCACAGGGCCCATAGTCTGTTGCAAACATTCTTGTGAAGGGTCCACTCTGTGGGGATGACCTGACCCTTCCGGCTGAGGCGATCTGCCATGACATTCATGTCGCCCTGAATGAACCTCGTTACCAGCGAAAGCTTTCGATCTTTTGACCAAATGAGGAGGTCCCTTGCGATCTCGAACAACTTCCTCGAATGAGTCCCTCCTTGCTTGGAGATGTAAGCCAAGGCTGTGGTGTTGTCGGAGTTCACCTCCACCACCTTGCTTAGCTGGAGGGACTTGAAGGTTATCAAGGCCAGATGAACTGCCAAAAGCTCCTTGCAGTTGATGTGAAGTGTCCTTTGCTCCTGATTCCACGTGCCCGAGCATTCCTGTCCGTCCAGTGTCGCACCCCAGCCCGTGTCCGATGCGTCCAAGAAGAGACGGTGGTCGGGGGTCTGAACAGCCAATGGTAGACCTTCCTTGAGAAGAATGCTGTTCTTCCACCACGTCAGTGTAGACCTCATCTCTTCGGAAACAGGCACTGAGACCGCCTCTAGCGTCATGTCCTTTCTCCAGTGAGCAGCTAGATGAAACTGAAGGGGGCGGAGGTGGAGTCTCCCTAACTCGATGAACTGGGCCAGCGATGAAAGTGTCCCTGTTAGACTCATCCACTGCCTGACAGAACATCGGTTCCTTCTCAGCATGCTCTGGATGCATTCTAGGGCTTGATTGATCCTTGGGGCCGACGGAAAAGCCCGAAAAGCTCGACTCTGAATCTCCATACCTAGATAGACAATGGTCTGGGATGGGACGAGTTGGGACTTCTCTATATTGACCAGGAGGCCCAATTCCTTGGTCAGATCCATAGTCCATCTGAGATTCTCCAGACAGCGACGACTTGACGGAGCTCTTAAAAGCCAGTCGTCCAAATAGAGGGAGGCTCTGATGTCTGCCAAGTGAAGGAATTTGGCAATATTCCTCATCAGTTTGGTAAACACAAGAGGTGCCGTGCTTAGGCCAAAGCACAGGGCTTGGAACTGGTACACAACCTTTCCAAAGACGAACCTTAGGAAAGGTTGGGAGTCTGGATGGATGGGGACGTGAAAGTACGCGTCTTTCAGGTCTAACGAGACCATCCAGTCCTCCTTCCTGACCGCTGCTAGGACCGACTTCGTCGTCTCCATCGTGAACGTCTGCTTGGTGACAAAAGCATTGAGAGCACTGACGTCCAGCACCGGTCTCCAACCTCCTGTCTTCTTCGCTACCAGGAAGAGACGGTTGTAGAAGCCCGGGGATTGATGGTCCCGGACTATGACTACCGCTCCCTTTTGTAGCAAGAGCGACACCTCTTGTTGCAACGCTAGCCTCTTGTCCTTCTCCTTGTAGTTGGGAGAGAGGTTGATGGGAGATGTTGCTAGAGGGGGACTGCGGCAGAACGGAATTCTGTACCCCTCCCTTAGCCACTTCACAGACTGAGCGTCTGCACCTCTGCTCTCCCAAGCTTGCCAGAAGAACTTGAGCCTGGCTCCCACTGCTGTCTGGAAAGGAAGGCAGTCAGATCCTGCCTTTTGCGGACTTGGAACCCTTCTTGGATTTGCCACGGTGACTGTCGGCACGGGTACCTCCTCTGCTGGAGGTTCTGCCACGAAAGGGCGGGATGAACCTAGTTGCTGGTGTGTCCACTGCTGCAGGACGGAAAGGTCTAGGCACGGAAGGTAAAGCTTTAGCCTTACGTGCGGAAGATGCCATCAGATCATGGGTATCCTTCTGGATCAGCGAGGCAGCCATCCCCTTGATCAGCTCCTCCGGAAACAGACACTTGGAGAGAGGAGCAAACAACAACTCCAACTTCTGGCAAGGAGTGATCCCAGACGACAAGAAGGAGCAAAGATGTTCTCTCTTCTTAAGTACTCCCGACGTGTACGAAGCCGCAAGTTCACCAGACCCATCCCGAATGGCTTTGTCCATGCAAGACATGATCAGCATGGCAGAGTCCTTATCCGAAGGGGAAGTCTTTCTGCTTAACGCTCCCAAACACCAATCGAGGAAGTTGAAGATCTCGAAAGCACAAAAGACTCCCTTCAACAGATGATCCATGTCAGAAAAGGACCAGCAAATCTTCGATCGTCTCATAGCCAGCCTGCGGGGAGAGTCAACCAGACTTGAAAAGTCGCCCTGGGCAGAGGCAGGAACCCCCAAGCCGGGTTGCTCTCCCGTGGCATACCAGACGCTAGATTTGGAAGCAAGCTTGGTAGGCGGAAAGATGAAAGCAGTCTTTCCCAGTTGCTTCTTGGACTGCAACCACTCTCCCATAACCCTCAAAGCTCTCTTGGATGAGCGTGCGAGGACAAGCTTGGTGAAGGCAGGAGCAGCAGACTGCATGCCCAGAGCAAACTCGGAGGGAGGAGAGCGAGGGGTTGCAGACACAAACTGTTCTGGATACAAGTCCCTGAACAAGGCAAGGACTTTACGAAAGTCTAAGGAGGGAGGCGTAGACTTGGGCCCTTCTAAGTCGGAGTGCGGTTCATCCAAATGTGCATCTTCGTCATCCGATACTCCATCATCCGAAAGCTGAGTAGGAAGTGGCAAAGGCGGAGCAGAAAGCTGAACGGCTGAATCCGGCAGCACGGGTGCATGCGTAGCTGCTGCGGATTCAACATCATGCCGCTGCTGGTCAGTCTGCGAGCTGGCAACAACAAAAGCAGAGTGCTGGTGCGTGGGAGGGACTGCCGTGGGTTGCGGAGCATGCCGTATGGGATGCGGAGCATGCCGCATGGGTTGCGGAGCATGCCGCATAGTGTCAGAACACGGCAGCTCTACAGCACCTTCCCACTGCTGATGCGGTAGCTCACGCATGCCAACGGATGGTGCAGCAAGAACATGCGTCTGGCAGGGTGGACTGCGCATCAGTGGTGGAGCTCTCACAGGTGGAGTGTGGGAGCAGGCAGCCGCAGTATCTGCTGAGCGCACAACCGCGGCAGGTTGTAGGCTAACAGGGGCAGTGTCAACCTTCTCAGCATGATACTCTTGCATGAACGCAGCAAGCTGAGACTGCATAGTCTGCAGCATGGACCACTTAGGGTCTACCGTGGTTGGAGCAGCAACAGACGGAGCAGTAGCCTGTTGTGGAACCACTCTACCTCTCTTGGGAGGTGTGCAGTCTTCGGAAGACTGCGGCGAGTCCGAACTGACCCAGTGGCTACACCTGGGCCGTTGGACTCGCTCGGAAGGGACCTTACGCTTGAGAGGTCGTGAGACCTTGGTCCATCGTTTCCTCCTTGAAACTTCTTCCACAGACGAGGGATGATAGGGCTCATTCGTCTGTATGTGGATGGGACGATCTCTGAGAGAAACGTCCGCAACCACTGAGGGTACATCCGTACGCTGATCAAGGCCTGCCGAACCCTTTGGTCCTTCGACATTGCTTCTCCCCTGGGCTTGGGAGCTTGCAAGAGGTCCCGGACTGGGAGGACGACTGGCACGAACAGATGTACCCTCATGCGCAACACTGACACTGACACTTTTCACCTCACTTGCACTAACACTTCCCACTGCACTTTTCGCTTTCAGCTCTTTGACATCTGCCAAAAGCTGATTACGGTCATTAGCCAATGACTCCACTCTGTCACCAAGAGCCTGAATGGCACGCATCATATCCGCCATGGATGGCTGAGCACTAGTAGCAGGGTCGGGAGTCACCACTACAGGGGAAGGAAAAGGTTGAGGGGCATGGGGAGAGGAAAAATCAACAGAGCGAGAAGAACTCCTCCTGATCCTATCCTTCTCTAGCCTACGTGCATTTTTAAGGAATTCGTTAAAATCGAATTCCCAAAGCCCAGCGCATTCCTCACACCGATCTTCCAATTGACAGGATTTACCCCTACAATTGGAACAAACGGTGTGAGGATCTATGGAGGCCTTCGGAAGACGCCTAGTACAAGCCCTAACACTACACTGCCTGTACTTAGGGACTTGAGACTGGTCAGACATCTTGAATTGTAGAAATAGTCAAGGGGGGATTCCAAAAACTAGCAAAGTTCGTTAACAATTAATCCAAATTAATTCCAAAAGCTTGCTAAGCTAATGATAAAGCTTCCTGAATAGCGAAGGCTAAAATCTAGAGCGAATACATCACCAAAATCGTGAGAAACAACTCCAGAATCAACAGCGTATCCAAGTAGGTCTTGCCGGTGGCACGACAGAGGAAAAATTGAGTTCTTGTTGACAAGAAGTACTTGAGTACCTGCTCACAGATGGCGCTGTTGTGTACACCCCCACCTGTATAGCGATCGCTGGCGTATCCCGACCTTAGATTTCTGTCGGGCAACGGAGTTGACAGCTACATGATCATCGGGTAAGATTAATATTGAAAAACATCAAATCGCACAACTTAATTTTCATAATCATAAGAGGAGAAACATAATTGGCATTACCAAAGATCAGGGAATACTTATATAGCATACATTGGCAACAAATGATGTAAACAAGAACAGGTGTTAGAGAGCATGCAAGCAATTTATACATTACCCAAGAGGACCAAATAACTACACATAACAAGAATAAAATGCAAATCAATATGATACGAGTCATAGTAAGGAACTCTGCTTTGCTACTAAATTGATGGGAATGAAATATACTGGATCTCTCAAAAAGAATATTTTTTGTAATAAAACTAATTACCTCAATACTTACCCATAATTCATGAGCAGTTGATCCTTCAGTTTGCAAAACTTAGAACACAAACTTTCCATTACTGTATGATAATTCCAGTCTCCACTGCCCACAAATGACCGACATCGGTGCTGCTAGACTCCAGCGTCCAATGTTTCCATACCCTCCTGGAAGTTATTAATTCTTTCATAGAGAATACAAGTATGCTCAGACAATAAGACTAACCACTATAAGACGGGAGGCAGCAGGATATCCACAAACTTCTGGTAAGTATTGAAATTGACTTTGTTACAAAAAATACTTTCTTGAGAGATCCAGTATCTCCAATTCCCATTTACTTAGAAATTATGTGTATCAAGAAAATTGCCATTAACAGCACATATCTAAACAAAGCCCTAATGAAACAATATGGGGGGAAAAATGTTATTTTCATTAGTAAAATAAATTTTTGAATATACTTACCCGATAATCATGTAGCTGTCAACTCCGTTGCCCGACAGAATTCTACGGGAGGGATACGCCAGCTATCACTATACTAGAAGGGGGTGTACTCACCAGCGCCACCTGTGGCCAGGTACTGCAGTACTTCTTGTTGACACCACCTCACTTTTTCCTCGGTCCACTGGTTCTCTATGGGGAGGAAGGGTGGGTCAATTAAATCATGATTATCGGGTAAGTATATTCAAAAATTTATTTTACTAATGAAAATAACATTTTTCAATATTAAACTTACCCGATAATCATGTAGCTGATTCACACCCAGGGGGGTGGGTGAAAACCAGTGTACATGACTAAAGGATAGCTAAGTATCCCGTATTTCATATAATCAGTTATTTCAGAATAACAATGAAATAATAAGTACCTGGTAAGGAAGTCGACTTGAACCGTTACTCTGCCTTTATTAAGTTCGTCTTCCTTACTGAGCGCAGCGTTCCTCTTAGGAGGCTGAATCAACTCTAAGGTGCTAAAGTATACAGGGCTGCAACCCATACTAAAGGACCTCTACACAACCTCTAACCCAGGCGCTTCTCAAGAATGAATTGACCACCCGCCAAATCAAAAAGGATGCGGAAGGCTTCTTAGCCTACCGTAACAACCCAAAAAACAACAATAAAAGCATTCAAGAGAAAGGTTAAAAAAGGTTATGGGATTAAGGGAATGTAGTGGCTGAGCCCTCACCTACTACTGCACTCGCTGCTACGAATGGTCCCAGGGTGTAGCAGTTCTCGTAAAGAGACTGGACATCTTTAAGATAAAATGATGCAAACACTGACTTGCTCCTCCAATAGGTTGCATCCATAATGCTCTGCAGAGAACGGTTCTTATTAAAGGCCATCGAAGTGGCTACGGCTCTCACTTCGTGGGTCCTTACCTTCAGCAAAGCAAGGTCTTCATCCTTCATGTGAGAATGGGCTTCTCTAATCAGAAGCCTTATATAATACGAAACTCCATTTTTGGACATGGGCATCGAAGGTTTCTTGATTGCACACCATAAGGCTTCTGACTGTCCTCGTATAGGTTTTGACCTATTAAGATAATATTTCAGAGCTCTGACAGGGCAAAGAACTCTTTCTAGCTCGTTACCTACCATGTTGGAAAGGCTAGGAATTTCAAACGATCTAGGCCAAGGACGTGAAGGAAGTTCATTCTTAGCTAAGAATCCGAGCTGTAAAGAACATGTTGCAGATTCGGATGTGAACCCAATGTTCTTGCTGAAGGCATGAACCTCACTGACTCTTTTAGCTGTTGCAAGGCAGACGAGAAAAAGTGTCTTGAGGGTAAGGTCCTTGAAGGAAGCTGACTGGAGAGGTTCGAACCTAGGAGACATAAGGAACCTTAAGACTACGTCTAGATTCCAGCCTGGAGTGGGTAAACGACGTTCTTTAGAAGTCTCAAAAGACTTAAGGATGTCTTGAAGGTCCTTGTTGGAAGAAAGGTCCAAACCTCTGTGGCGGAGAACTGAAGCCAACATACTTCTGTACCCTTTAATCGTAGGAGCCGAAAGGGATCTCTCATTCCTTAGATGTAATAGGAAGTCAGCTATTTGGGTTACAGAGGTATTGGTAGAGGAAACTGCATTGGCTCTACACCAGCTTCGGAAGACTTCCCACTTGGATTGGTAGACTCTACGAGTGGATATCCTCCTTGCTCTGGCAATCGCACTGGCTGCCTCCTTCGAAAAGCCTCTAGCTCTAGCGAATCTTTCGACAGTCTGAAGGCAGTCAGACGAAGAGCGTGGAGGTTTGGGTGCACCTTGTCTACGTGAGGTTGACGTAGAAGGTCCACTCTTAGAGGGAGAGTCCTGGGGACGTCGACCAGCCATTGTAGTACCTCTGTGAACCATTCTCTTGCAGGCCAAAGGGGAGCAACCAGCGTCAGCCGTGTCCCTTCGTGCGAGACGAACTTCTGAATGACTCTGTTGATGATCTTGAACGGTGGGAATGCGTAAAGGTCGAGATGGGACCAATTCAGCAGAAAAGCATCCACATGAACTGCTGCTGGGTCTGGAACTGGGGAACAGTACAAAGGAAGCCTCTTGGTCATGGAGGTGGCAAACAGATCTATCGTAGGCTGACCCCACAAGGTCCAAAGTTTGTTGCACACGCTCTTGTGAAGGGTCCATTCCGTGGGGATGACTTGATCTTTTCTGCTTAGGCGATCTGCTGCGACGTTCATGTTGCCCTGAATGAACCTCGTTACTAGAGTGAGGTTTAGACTTCTTGACCAAATGAGGAGGTCCCTTGCTATCTCGTACAGGTTCCTCGAATGGGTCCCTCCCTGCTTGGAGATGTAAGCCAAGGCTGTGGTGTTGTCGGAGTTCACCTCCACCACCTTGCCTAGCAGGAGGGACTTGAAGTTCATTAGGGCCATATGAACTGCCAGTAGCTCCTTGCAGTTGATGTGGAGCGTTTCCTGTTCCCTGTTCCACGTTCCCGAGCATTCCTGTCCGTTCAAGGTCGCGCCCCAGCCCGAGTCTGATGCATCCGAGAAGAGATGAAGATTGGGGGTCTGAATCGCTAACGATAGGCCCTCCTTGAGAAGGAGGTTGGTCTTCCACCACAAGAGAGTGGTCTTCATCTCTTTGGTGACAGGGATAGAGACTGCTTCGAGCGTCAAACCCTTGTCCCAATGAGCTGCTAGATGGAATTGGAGAGGGCGGAGGTGGAGTCTCCCTAACTCGACGAACAGGGCTAATGATGACAGGGTCCCTGTGAGACTCATCCACTGTCTCACCGAGCAACTGTTCCTCTTCAGCATGCTCAGGATGCAATCTAGGGCTTGGCTTATCCTTGGGGCCGATGGAAAAGCCCGAAAATCCTGACTCCGAATCTCCATTCCCAGGTAAACTATGGATTGGGAGGGAATGAGCTGGGACTTTTCTAAGTTGACTAACAGACCCAGTTCCTTGATCAAGTCTAAAGTCCAGTTGAGACTCTCCAGACAGCGACGACTCGTGGAGGCTCTCAACAGCCAGTCGTCTAAATAAAGGGAGGCTCTGATGTCCGATAAGTGGAGGAATTTTGCAATATTCCTCATCAGATGCGTAAACACCATAGGAGCTGTGCTTAGGCCAAAACACAGGGCTTGGAATTGGTACACAACCTTTCCAAAAACGAATCTCAGGAAAGGTTGGGAGTCTGGATGAATAGGAACGTGAAAGTAAGCGTCTTTCAGATCCAACGAGACCATCCAGTCCTCCTGCCTGACCGCTGCTAGGACCGACTTCGTCGTCTCCATAGTGAACGTCTGCTTGGTGACATAAGCATTGAGCGCGCTGACGTCCAGCACCGGTCTCCAACCTCCTGTCTTCTTGGCCACCAGAAAGAGACGGTTGTAGAAGCCCGGGGATTGATGGTCCCGGACTATAACCACTGCCTTCTTCTGTAACAGGAGCGACACCTCCTGGTGCAACGCTAGCCTCTTGTCCTTTTCCTTGTAGTTGGGAGAGAGGTTGATGGGAGAAGTGGTCAGAGGGGGTTTGCGGCAGAATGGTATCCTGTAACCCTCCCTTAGCCACCTGACAGACTGGGCGTCTGCACCTCTCCTTTCCCAAGCTTGCCAGAAGGTCTTGAGTCTGGCTCCTACTGCTGTCTGGAGAGGAGGAGAGTCAGTGTTTGCCTTTTGAAGTCTTGGGACCTTTCCTAGACTTGCTCCTGGAAGAGTCTGGACGGGAGCTTCCTCGGCTGGGGGCTCTGCCACGAAAGGGCGGAATAAACCTCGTAGCAGGAGTATCAGCCACTGGGGTGCGGTAAGTCCTGGGAACTGAGGGAGCAACCTTAGTCTTACGAGCTGAAGAGGCCACAAGATCATGAGTGTCCTTCTGAATCAAGGCCGCAGACAAATCCTTGATAAGCTCTTCGGGAAACAAGAACTTAGAAAGCGGAGCAAAAAGGAGTTGAGACCTTTGACAAGGTGTGATGCTGGAAGAAAGAAAGGTGCAAAGTTGCTCCCTTTTCTTAAGAACTCCTGACACAAACATTGAAGCAAGCTCGCCAGACCCATCCCGAATTGCTTTATCCATGCAGGACATTAAAAGCATGGCCGAGTCCTTGTCCGCAGGGGAGGTCTTCTTGCTAAGGGCCCCCAGGCACCAGTCTAGAAAATTGAACATCTCAAAGGCACGAAATACACCCTTTAGGAAGTGGTCTAAATCGGAGAAGGTCCAGCAAACCTTAGAGCGCCTCATTGCTGATCTACGAGGAGAGTCGACCAAACTTGAGAAGTCAGCCTGGGCAGAGGCAGGGACTCCCAAGCCTGGTTCCTCTCCTGTGGCATACCATACGCCTGCCTTAGAAGTGAGCTTAGTCGGTGGGAACATAAAGGAAGTCTTCCCTAGTTGCTGTTTAGACTGCAACCACTCCCCTAATATTCTTAAAGCTCTCTTAGATGACCTAGCAAAGACGAGCTTAGTATAAGTTGACTTAACAGGTTGCATGCCCAGCGAAAACTCAGATGGAGGAGAGCGAGGGGTAGCAGAAACAAAATGGTCCGGGTATACCTCTCTGAAAAGAGCCAGGACCTTACGAAAGTCAATGGGTAGAGGAGAAGACTTGGGTTCTTCCACGTCTGATGAGGGATCCAGGTGCGCAGCTTCCTCCTCAGAAACCTCATCACCAGAGTGTAGCGAAGTGAGAGGTAATGTAACAGTGGTATGCTGAACAGTAGAATCTGAACAAGCGGGTGCATAAACGCTTGTGGTTTCATCCTCAAGTCTCTGTTGTTGAGTTAAAACCTGAGGTTCAGGCTGCAAAGACTGGTCAGGAAGAGTAGAGGAAGGTAGGCGCATGGGTTGAGGTGGCTGACTCCTAGCATGAGTATCTTGTCTCAAGAGTTGCGCTTGCTGTAAGGGAAGCGGATGCGCAGTAGCAGGTTCCTGAGGAACGAGTTGAGGTTCCTGAGGTGTGAGCTGCGAGAGTTGAGGTAGCGGCTGCGCAGAACGCAGTTCTTGTCTCGCGAGTTGAGGTTCCTGAGGTGCTAGCCTAAGGAGTTGAGGCTCTCGCCTTGAGGAGGGTTGAGGTCGCTGCAGCGAGTGCTGAGGTGGTTGCCTCATGGATGGAAGAGGTTGTCGTACCTCAAGAGATTGTTGCCTCGCTGGTGGAACCGCAAGCGGAAGCGGAGGAAGTAAGGCATAAGACTCCTGCTCCCATTGCTGAGGTTGCCTTAAGGAAGGCGGAGGTTGCTGCACACCGCTGGTAACTGGCAACTCAGTACGCGGTAAGGTATCCTGAGGAACCTCAACTTCGTACGCCTGGCAGACTGGACTGCGGTGTGGCGGAGCGATCGCAGGAGGAGGTGTAACCTTCTCAGCCTGACACTCACGCATTAAGACCGCAAGCTGTGACTGCATGGACTGCAGCAAAGTCATCTTGGGGTCGACAGACGCTAAGGTCTGCTGAGGCAAAGCCTTAACAGAAGATGAGGTCTGTTGCGGCATCACCTTACCTCTCTTAGGAGGTGTGCAGTCACCTGATGACTGCGGAGAGTCAGAGCTAATCCAATGACTGCAACCAGGTTGTAGAACTCTTGAGGTCTGGACTTTGCGTTTGAGAGGTCTTGAGACCTGAGTCCAGCGTTTTCTCCCTGACATTTCTTCTGCAGACGAGTAAAAGACGGGCTCAATCGTCTGCGGGTGGGAGTGACGGTCTCTGTTAGACACGCCCGCAACCACCGAGGATACTTCCGTGCGCCGATCAAGGCCTGCCGAACCCTTTTGCCCTTCGACATTGCTTCTCCCCTGGGCTTGGGAGCTTGCAAGAGGTCCCGGACTGGGAGGACGACTGGCACGCACAGAAGTACCCTCACGCACCACACTGACACTAACACTAGCACTTGGCACTGCACTGACACTAGCACTTGGCACAGCACTGGCACTCTCAACTCCCACTGCACTTTTGACCTTAAGTTCTTTGACTTCTGCCATAAGAGACTTATGGTCACTAACCACCGATTCCACTTTGTCACCTAAAGCCTGAATGGCACGCAAAACATCGGACATATCAGGTTGAGCACAAATAGAAGGTTCGGGGGTAGCCACTACAGGGGGAGGAAAAGGTTGAGGATCATGAGGTGAGGAAAAAAGTGAAGAGCGAGAAGAACTCCTCCTAACTCTCTCTCTCTCTAACTTGGTTGAATATTTCAGGAATCGAACAAATTCAAGTTCCGAAAGACCGGCGCATTCCTCACATCGATCTTCCAACTGACAGGGTCTTTCCCTACAGTCAGAACAAGCGGTGTGAGGATCAACCGAGGCCTTCGGAACACGCCTATTACAAGACCTACATCGTCTATGGGGTGGGGCTTGTGAAAGGTCAGACATCTTGAATCAAAGAGTTAGTCAAGGGGGATTCCAAATCAAGCAAAAAGATCGTTAACCATTAATCAAAACCAAATAAAAGCTATCTAAGCTAATTAGAAAAGTTTCCAGTATAGCGAAAGCTGAAATTTTAGAGAAATACTTCACCAAAAACCGTGAACAATACTCCAAAATCATAAGCGTATCCCAGAATGTCTTGCCGGAAGCACGACAGAGGAAAAAGTGAGGTGGTGTCAAACTGCAGTACCTGGCCACAGGTGGCGCTGGTGAGTACACCCCCTTCTAGTATAGTGATAGCTGGCGTATCCCTCCCGTAGAATTCTGTCGGGCAACGGAGTTGACAGCTACATGATTATCGGGTAAGTTTAATATTGAAAAATCAGGTAATAACACTTACCAAAACAACAGCATGGTAAGCATTTCTGAGCTGTGCAAAAGTAACATCTTGGCCGATAGTAATATTACCGAGAAAAGATACCCGATCCTTGGAGGCAGTTTGCGTGAATGTATTTATGCAATTCTTCACTTCTGGATGATCTGGAGCAACACCGTATCTTACCAACCCAAATGGGACTGGCAACCTTTCATATATATCCACTTGAACTGAGCTGTGACTCTGAAAACAGAAATAGTAATTGCATGACATGGACACACCTTCGATACTTTTGAAATCTTTATATTCACAAAGGGTTTATTTATAGGCAGTCATAAATAATCTAAATAATACTTGCTAATGCATTAGAAATTATAAGAAATATTACTGAATTCATCTGGTGATGAACACGTGCTAGGAAATATTTTTGTTCCTACACTAGATACAAACCCTCATTCTTTACTATAGGAGATATTCTAGCGCGAGCTGGAAAATACGGCAGAAAAACCTTAACAAGGTCGTTAACGACCAGGCAGGTAATTACCCACCTGTCAGTGGTGGGGAACCGCCGGTCGGTAGCTGCTGTTTACCTTCAATCGAATTCTAGCCGTCACAGTAGTAACACCATTGCTCCTGCTTTATTTGCCTGGCAGACTAGCCTTTCTTTTTTTGAGTTTTGATTAATCCTTTTTCTTTTTCTTTGTTAGATCATGTCCTCTATTTTGAGGAAGCGTTCATAGCGCCTTTATGTCACCGCTGGATGTGGATCCTCTTTCCCTATGCCCCGTTACGGAGGTCATGGGTGTTCTGCTACCCTGTGGAGGATGGGTTCCCCTGCCAAGTATGTAGAAGTGGTCTTCGCAGTACCTCCTCCTCCTCCTCCTCCACTTCATTGTCCTCCCCACTTCGGAGGCTAGGAGGGAGAGAGAGAAGAGGAAAAGGAGAGCTCGCACTCCTTTGCCCAGTCATTCTCTCCGGAGTCACAGGCAACATAGGAAGAGACATAATCGTTCTTGCTCTTCCTTGCCTTCTGTCTCTTCACGAGATGTCTCGCTGCAAGACTAAGCGCTCTCGTCACAAACTTAAGAGCGCTTCCTCCTTACCCTAACATAGGGCATCAAGAGCGTATGCGCCAATATGTGCATACGCTCCAACAAGAGCATAGCTCCATCACGCGCCATGGGCTTAACTACGCACAAACTCCTGCGCGCCACCAATCTTCTGTGCAATGACTCTCTCCTGCACGCCAGTGCTCTCCTATGCACTCCCGGGCCTGCACGTGCGCATACGCGCCCAACACCTCACTTTCCTACCCGCCATACTGCGCACCATTCTACGCGCCAGGTAAAACCTGCGCGTCAACTTTCTAAAGTTAGAAGGACTTCTGACTAGTCAGCCATGTTACCTTCTCCCGCGGTGCCAGCGCTTACCAACACGTTAGCGCTTTACCAACGTGCCAGCACTTACCGGCGCGCCAGCCTTCTCCTGCATCCGCAAGGATATGCGCGCACGCCCGCGCGCCCCATATGATTCCACTATGCACGCACGCTAGGAATTTTCTCCTGCGCGCGCGCCCTACGGCTGGCACAGACATGCGAGAACACTCCCGCACACCCGTTTACGCCTTCACCTAGATGTTCTCGCCGAGGAGGCAGGCGAAATAGGAAGAGACGTTATCATTCTCGCTCTTTCTCGCCTTCTGTCTGTCCCCAAGACTTCTTGCCTCGAGATTATATACGCTCGTGCCACAAACCTGAGAAGAACGCTCCCTCTTGTCATCGTTCTGCCTCGCCGTCGTCGTCGTGCGAGGGATCATCTAAGGAACCAGGAGAGCGGCCAAGGGCAAAGTACGTCCTAACCTCGAACCCTCTTCATCGCATAACAGTTTGAGGGTCTCCGTCCGCTCTAGAAAAAGTCAGATAGAAAGCTTCTCCTTACTTCACTCTCTATCTTCAGAAAGATCGCTCTCGCCTTTGAATCTCGATCTCTGACCCTTTGAGGTCTCGTGACAAGGAGCTTCGGTTTCCCGGTGCGCTATACCGTCGTTTTCTCACAGCAAGTTGCTGAAACCTCGTGCTCTCGTGCATTTAGTCTCGCTGACACTTCGGTGTCTCGTGACAAGGGAGACTTCCGTTTTCCCGTTGCTCTAGCTCTTTGGGTTCTCGCAACACAACCTCTAGGGGCACGCACGATCACGCTGAACCTTCGGGTTCTCGTAACACAAGTCATCAAGAGTGTTACTCTTAGGTTAGAGAGTCTTCGGACTCTTGTCGCGCGGAGTGTTTGCGTATGCCCATCCAACACCGCGCCCATGACAATCAAGAGTTTTACTCTTATGGAAGAATCTTCAGACCACAGTCACGCAGGTGTTCGCACACAATTAGCGCTACACACGCAAATCTCCGGTCATACACTCGCGAGGTCAATCCCTCGCTCCCGTGTTTCAGACAACCTCCCTAATTCCTTTGCTCTCTAATGAGTTAAGGATTTCGAGTCTCTCGGAAACCTCGAAAGAAGATGCAGGGGTTCGGCCCTTCTTCTCTTCGGTTGAGAGCAGAAGGGAAAGGGGAAACGTGTTAGAGAGACTAAAAGAAAACACCCAGATAGAAGCGACGTATAACGCGATGCCGAGGGCTTCGGCCGCTCTCTTCGTTATCCTGCGCTTCATGTGGCAGCTCATGAGCTGCCCATGTTACGAGGTAACACTCATTGTCAACCTGAAACTTGATCAACTTATTGGGAAACTTAGATTGCTGACAGGAGGTTCGCCTCCAGGGATTAGAGATCCTTCCCTTATGAGGGAGTGATAACCTTCCTCGGAATTGGACGGTTTGAGAGATCCATTCCCCTTCCGAGGGAAAGCTTCCCCACTTCAGCCAGTCAGCAACCTTCCCTCCTTCGTAAGGAGTTGCGAACAGCTCAATGAGTTTTACCTCTGCTATCTCGTCCCCGGAGACTGTGCTTTCTCCCCTGGAGCTGGGGAAAAGCAAGTCTACGGCTTGTTCCTCCTTCGGGGGAACTTCTCCCTGGGAGTATGCTTGGCTCAGGCGATGTCCTTCTCTCTCGTTCACGAGAGGAGATTATTACGCCTACGTTTTTTCGGGAAAACTGGGAGAAAACTTGCCTTAGGCGATGCCCTCCTTCAGAGGATCTTCTCTCTCGTTCGCGAGAGAGAGAAATTATTACGCCTTCGCTTTTTTCCCATAAAACTTGGGGAAAGCTTGTCTTAGGCAATGTTCTCCTTCAGGAGAACTTCTCTCTCATTCGCGAGAGAGATTATTAAGCCTATGCTTTTTTCCCATAGAACTGGGAGAAAGCTTGTCTCAGGCCAGGTCCCACTTCGGGAGGACTCCTTTCTCGTTCACGAGAGGGAGATTTTTACACGAGAGGGAGATTTTTATGCCTAAGTTTTTTTCCCTAGAACTAGGAGAAAACTTGTCTTAGGCGATGTCCTCCTTCGGGAGAACTTCTCTCTCGTTCGCGAGAGAGAGATTATTACGCCTATGCTTTTTTTTTCCCATAGAACTGGGAGAAAGTTTGCCTTAGGCAATGTCCTCCTTCGGGAGGACTTCTCCCTCGTCCGCGAGAGAGAAATTATTACAACTACGCTTTTCCCCATAGAGAGGGGAGAAATCTTGCCTTTGGCAATCCCTCCTTCGGGAGGACTTTTCCCTCGTTTGAGAGAGAGAAGTTACTACGCCTACGCTTTTCCCCAAAGAGCAGGGAGAAAGCTTGTTTTAGGCGATCTCCTACGGGAAAACCTTCCAACCAATCACGAGAAAACTTGTAGGAGTTTGCTGATCCACGCGCCGCCTCCTTACGCTTTTGGTTCTCCTCCAAGGGCGGAGCGACGAGAGCCTTGTATTAAGCGACATTCTCCTTTGGAAGAACAAATCTACCCTGCGGAGGAGTTATTTTCATCCCTGACGTTCTCTCCCTCATGCCGTAAGGAGACATCTTTTTGAACCTACTGCTTCCCCTCACATTGACCCCTCGGGGTCTCATGACAATCACCCTTTCGGCGGGCGTGATCGGGAGCCTTTAAACTTTCGTCATGTTTATCCTACGGGTTCTCATGACCTTAGGAGTCCTTTGGGCCTCTGTTGCGTTGGATTTTCGAGTTCACACGACTTGGAACCTTCGAGTTTCAGTTATGCTGAGTAGTCGGGCTCTCGTAACAATTAGCACAGAGTGTCCGTGCACGCACGCAATTAGCACTATACACGCGACCATCGTCATTAAGAGTTTACTCTTATGACAGAGTCTTCCGACTCTCGTCAACGGTCTTCGCCATTACCTCCAGACACTCCGACTTCTACCATTCTTCCCCTTTTGATAAGAAAGATACGAGGGGTAAGATATAAGGTTTGTCTGCTACTCGCGTCTCCACTTTTTCCTGTAATAACACGCGAGGAATTATCGCAGCCTGAGGACTCCTCAAGAGAGCTGCTGTCGAGGGACTTAGAATCCTCCTATTTAAGGACTCTAAGAACTATGTGTTATATCTCATGCCTCGGCGATTTGCATCTGTCTCCTCGACCCTTTAACTCTCCAGCCTTAGACAGGCTATGTAGTGACAGTCTGGGGTTCGAGTCCCGCCCAGACTCGTTAGCGCCATCAGTGCCTACAACCTTACCATCCTTGTAAGCTAAGGTTGGGGGGTTTTGGGGGATCCTATAGATCTATCTGCTGAGTCTTCAGCAGCCACTGCCTAGCCTTCCCTGGTCCTAGCTAGGATGGAGAGGAGGCTTGGTCATTAACCATATATGGTCAGTCTCTAGGACATTGTCCTAACGGCTAGTGCAATGTCACTGTCCCTCGCCTCTGCCTTGCTTGAGCGACCTTTAAACCTAGTCTGTTCTCCGAGATCAGAGACGTCAACCTTCTCCTCTGATCTTGGATCCCCTCACGGCGAGGCTCACACCAGGCTAATCCTCGAAGAGACACTCTACTCTTCCAGGCTCTTCTCAGTCACAGAAGCGACTTCAATGTCCCTTCTGGCTTGACACGTGGTCTGATACAGTCGGCTACCTTGCGAGCCACGAGGACTTGTCAAACCAAAACTCTAGGCAGTCCCAACAAGAAGTCCTAACTGCTGGGGCTAAGACAATGGACTTCTTAACCGCTACAACAGCGACAATGTGAAGCAATTGTGTTCCCAAAAGGAAGGATCAGTAGTTCCCAGGCTTCCTTTTGTACCTCAGTGAGGAAAGCTTCTCTCAGTCTTGGCGATTAAGGGCTATCGCGCAGCCTTGAGCCTCATCTGTAGACGGAGAAGGGGTTGACATCTCCGCCTCAGAAGACATCACCTTGGTTGTTTCGGGGCTTGGAGTGATCTTGCCCCCCAGTTGAGATTAGACCATCTCCTTGAGACGTGTCTTACGTTCGCTGAAGGGTCTGCCCTATGAGCCCTGAAGGGCCTCAGGCTACTCTCTGAACCTTACGACCGTCTTCCTCGTACCTCTGTCCTCCGCTAAAAGGGTCAGTAAGCTACATGGTCTGTCTTACGTCACCCATTCTAAGAGATGGGGGGGGGGGGCGCGAGTGTCTCGCAACTTCGTACAAGGCTTGGTGGCTACTCATAATCCTTCATCTACCGATGAGAGATTTCGAGAATTTCCACAATCGATAAGGTAACACAGGATGCAGTCCAGTCGTTACTATGCCCAGTCAGGGCATCAAAGAAATATCTGAAGCGCACCAGATTTTTCAGACCACGTCTCCGTCATCTCTTCCTTGTACCAACAGGGTAAAGAAGAGAATCTCTCGCAACACCATCTCTTTCTGGCTCTAGAAAGTTATTGCGAGGTCTTTTTACAGAGACCCTGAGGCAGCACAACCCAGAGCCCATCAAGTTAGGGGAGTGGCTGCCTCTCTGGCGTTTAAGAGAAATTTCTCAGTCTCCCAAGTCTTTAGTGTTGGGGTCTGGAAACGCCGATCTACCTTCACTACTCACTATTTGAGCGATGTGACACATAGGTCTCTAGACACCCTTTCTATAGGGCCTATTGTGACAGGTCAACAGATGCTGTTACTACCTTACGCCCTTTCAGGGGACAGTAACCATTGGTTGAGGATTCTGGGTTACACCAGGTTTTAAGAAGGACATCCATCTATCCTTATTCGTCTCCTTCTCCCCCACATCTGGGGATTCTAGCCTGTATCCAGTTTCAGCTGGACTCGCCAATGGAAATAAGGTATGATACTCATCTGATGCCTCTCACAGGGTATAAGTTATACTCGTGGTCACGAGGTTTCCCCTTGGCAAGGTCGGGGGAATCCTAAGTTTGAAGAGGTCCGAGTCGAAGGTTCCAGACCCACTTCATCTTGTAACACTTGTTTCCTCGAGCCTGCGAACCTTCAGTCGTGCTGAAGATTATGGGGATCTACAAAGAAAGAAGATTAACGGAAGGTTGTTGCTTCAAAAGAGTCTAGTCTGAGGACTATCTTCCCTAGGATAGGGAACTCCTTGGCCGCCCTGGCCTCAAGAGTAAGTCTCCTATAATAAAGAATGAGGGTTTGTATCTAGCGTAAGAACAAATGACAAACTTATAACACAGTTTGTATTTTCCCTAACATACAAATCCGAATTCTTTACTCAAATCTTCCCTCCATCACCGCCCCCCTAGGATAGTCCTAGCTAGAATCCGATTGGAAGTAAACAGCATCTACCGACCGGCAGTCCCCCACCAATGACAGGTGGGTAATTTTCTGTCGTATTTTCCAGCTCGCGCTAGAATATCTCCTATAGTAAAGAATTTGGGTTTGTATGTTAGGAAAAATACAAACTCTGTTATAAGTTTGTCATATTTTAATGTTGTTACTGTTCTTGAAATATTTTATTTTTCCTTGTTTCCTGTCCTCACAGGGCTATTTTCCCTGTTGGGGCCTCTGGGCTTATAGCATCCTGCTTTTCCAACTAGGGTTGTAGCTTAGCAGGTAGTAGTAATAATAATAATAATAATAATAATAATAATAATAACAATAATAATTTCAATAATAATAGTCATATTGTAAATTTTTACATTTCTCCTAAATAAAGTCAACATTTTAAGTGTCTAATGTATAAACAGAATTAAGAAAGATACCAGGATTACTGTTAAATAAAAATACTTCAGAAATAAAGAGAGCATAGAATTATGAATGTTACATATACAAATATGCAGTAGTAACATGGGTACTGACAGGGAAAATTAAGGTCTTGAAAAGGTGGGACCTTAGAAACTAAAATCCAAGGGTGGAGTACGTTGGGGAGATTGTATTGTGAATGAGGAATTAGAGGAGAGCTCTAGGTTAGAAAAAAAAAGACTGAGAAAATCACTTCAATCTAACACCAATAATTTTAGACATACTGTACAGGGCAAACATAACTATTGAATTAATTCTTAAAAAGCTTCATAAACTGTATGAAAGTATTGAATTTTCAAATTTCCATATTGTCGTACTTTATTTCACAGGCTCTCTCACAGTGATCAGCAAAAGGATCAAAAGAATCTAAACTTGCATATCTATTTAAATGATAACAAGACTGGTAGCCCTTCTTGAAGACCTCTTAAAATGACCAATCATCACTCCTCGTTTGAAATGACAAATTCGGAGATAATTTGTATTTTTCCTAACCATACAAACCTTAGCTATTTACATTGGGTTTACCTTTTAGCGTAGCTGAAATGACGAGCCAATAGTTTTTAACGAGGGTTAACTACCCCCGCGCTAGTTAACGGGGGTAGGGGAAGGGATAGCTTGCTACCCCTCACCCCCCACACACCGGTGATTTGCTTCACTTCACTTAGAGGTAGGACTTGACTTGGGGGACAGGGCTGGCGGGCAAATATGTGTAAATAGCTAAGGTTTGTATGGTTAGGAAAAATACAAATTATCTCCGAATTTGTCATTTGTTCCGTAACCGAAATACAAACCACGCTATTTACATTGGGTGACTTACCCCTTAGGAAGGGTGGAAAGTACCCAGCCTTACTGACTTCAGCTTTGCCCGGGAACTCCGCCGCTCAGTGAGTAGCACTTGAGAGAAGGAGCCCCTGCACCTCACAAGTTCATTGCTTCGCTAGGAACGAGTGGCCTACATAAGTTGTGTGTGGAGGAAAGAGTGACTCATCCAATGAAGTTGACCTTGAGACCTTTAGATAGGAATCTAGGATAGGACGTTCCCAATACCACCTCGTCAGGGTATGGGGGACGCGACAGTATTAAGCTTAATACTAGGAGCACAAGGAAGCATGGGTTACCTGCAGAGGTTGAGGTCAGCTATGCGAAGACCAGGATGCTGCTTCCCCAAGAGAGGGGAGAATGAAGAAAGAAGTAAGGGTCAGACATACTCTTTCATTCATGCAGACTAAAACCGGGTAACAACGCCCTCAACCTACTGCTACTTGTCCATAAAGGAGCCTGAGGTTACACCAGCTGTTGTGCAGCCACCACAGGGCCGATAGAAAACGTATCGAGGCTCCTGTGGGTCACGTCCTGCAGGTAGTGGGCTGTGAAGGTCGTCTGACGCTTCCAGACCCCAGCTTGAAGCACCTGCGTCACAGAGAAGTTTCTCTTGAAGGCCAGGGACGTAGCAACACCCCTGACATCGTGTGCCCTAGGGCAACGTGACCGAGGAGGGTCTGGATTCAAGGCGTGGTAGATAACCCTTCGAATCCAAGCCGAGATGGTGTTCCTGGTGACCCTCCTCTTCGTCCTGCCTGTGCTTACAAACAATGCTCGCACTTGAGGACGGACTGCAGCTGTTCTCTTCAAGTAGTACCTCAGACACCTCACTGGACATAGTAGCAGCTGGTCTGGGTCGCTTGTTACAGAACGGAGACTCGCGATCCTGAAAGAGTGGAACTGAGGATCCGGCACCCCAGGATTCTGACTCTTGGCAACAAACTCAGGGACGAACCTGAAAGTTACCTCCCCCCATCCCCTTGAATGGGCGATGTTGTACGAGAGACCATGAAGTTCACTAACCCGCTTGGCCGAAGCCAAAGCGAGCAGGAAAGCCGTCTTCCAAGACAGGTGGCGATCGGAGGCCTGGCGTAATGGTTCGAAGGTAGGTCTCTTAGGAGCCCTGAGGACCCGAACCACGTTCCATGGAGGAGGTCTCACTTCCAACTGGGGGCAGGTAAGCTCATAGCTACGTATGAGTAGAGAGAGTTCTAGCGAGGAAGAAATGTCCACGCCTTTCAGCCTGAAAGCCAAGCTTAAGGCTGAGCGATAGCCTTTCACTGCCGAGACAGAAAGGTGCATTTCCTCCCGCAGATATACGAGGAACTCCGCTATTGCTGGAATAGTGGCATCGAGTGGAGAGATACCCCTCCCACGACACCAACCACAAAAGACTCTCCACTTCGCCTGGTAGACTCCCTCAGAGGACTTTCGCAGGTGCCGAGACATTCTCTCCGCAACCTGTTGCGAAAAGCCTCTCTCCGTGAGGAGACGCTGGACAGTCTCCAGGCGTGAAGCCGAAGCGAGGCCACGGCCTTGAGAGGGATGTTGGAGTGGGGTTGTCTGAGAAGCTCATGACGTGGAGGAAGTTCTCTCAGGAGCTCCGTCAGGAGCTGCAGAAGGTCCGGGAACCATTCCGCGTGATGCCATAGCGGAGCTATGAGAGTCATGGAGAGGTTGACCGATAGTCTGGTCCTGTTGAGCACCCTTCTCATCAGACAGAACGGTGGGAAGGCGTACACGTCAATGTTGTCCCACCGTTGCTGGAAAGCATCTTGCCAGAGAGCCTTGGGGTCCGGGACTGGGGAGCAGTACAGAGGCAGCTTGAAATTCAACGCTGTCGCGAACAGGTCCACGGTCGGGGAATCCCACAAAGTCAGGACTTTGATGGCTATCTGAGGATCCAAAGACCACTCGGTACTCACTATTTGCGAGGCCCTGCTCAGACTGTCGGCGAGCACATTCCTCTTGCCAGGAATGAAGCGAGCTGATAGTGTTATCGAGTGGATTTCGGTCCACCTCAGAATCTCTACTGCAAGATGGGATAGCTGCTGCGAAAAAGTGCCACCCTGCTTGTTGATATAAGCCACTACCGTGGTGTTGTCGCTCATCACCACCACGGAGTGATCCGCCAGGGTCCGTTGAAACTGTTGAAGAGCCAGAAAGACGGCCTTCAACTCTAGCAGGTTGATGTGCAGGCACTTTTCTGATTCTGACCAAAGGCCTGAGTTCCTCTGGTTCAGAACGTGCGCCCCCCACACTTCTTTTGACGCGTCCTAAACAGTGTCAATTCCGGGGGGAGGAAGAGAAGACTCACCCCCTTTCGCAGGTTCTCGTCGACCAGCCACCACCGCAGGTCCGTCCGTTCCAAAGATCCTATCGGGACCTGAACGTCCGGGGAATCGGATCCTTGATTCCACCAGGACTTGAGCCGCCACTGCAGGGATCTCATCCTGAGGCGGCCGTTTGGAACCAGACGAGCCAGGGAGGACAGGTGACCTAAGAGACGCAACCACGATTGGGCGGGAAGCTCTTCTCGCCTGAGGAAGGGTTCCGCCACCCTCCTCAGCCTTGCTATCCTGTCGTCTGATGGAAAGGCTTTGTGGAGATTGGTGTCTATTAGCATGCCTAGATAAACCAGTCATTGGGACGGCTGCAGAGAGGACTTCTCGAGGTTTACCACGATCCCCAGATCCTGGCAAAGATCTAGAAGCCTGTCTCGGTGCCGAAGAAGGGTCGACTCCGAGTCTGCTAGGATCAGCCAGTCGTCCAGATAACGAAGGAGACGGATGCCGTTCCTGTGCGCCCACGATGAAATCAGGGTGAACACTCTGGTGAACACCTGAGGTGCTGTGGAGAGAACGAAATAGAGCACCTTGAACTGGTAGATCTTGTTGTCTAGGCAGAATCTCAAGTACTTCCTGGAAGACGGATGGATTGGGATCTGGAAGTACGCGTCCTTTAGATCCAGTGTGCACATGAAGTCTAGAGGTCTCACCCCAAGTCTGACCGTGTCCGCTGTCTCCATACTGAACCGAGTTTGCTTGACAAACCCGTTCAGAGCCAAGAGGTCGATGACAGTTCTCCAGCCTCCAGACGCATTCTTTACAAGAAAGAGTCGACTGAAGAAGCCTGGGGAGCCGTCGACGACCTTCTGGAGAGCATCCTTCTTGAGCATGGTCTCGACTTCTGCCCGAAGGGCTAGCCCCTTTACCGATCCCATGGCATAGGAGCTCAACGACACTGGATTCGCTGTCAGGGGAGGTTGAGATGTTATGAACGGGACGCAATAGCCTTGGCCGATCACTGAAACCGTTCAAGCATCGGCCCTGTGTTGCTGCCACCTGTGCACGCAACGTCGATGGTATCCCCCCACAGGTGGACACGCGGGGGGATTGCCACTCCTAGTGTCTGCGGCCGCGGCCGCTCCCTCTAGGAGTCTTGTCTCCCCTGGAGGACTTACCGCCCCTCTTGACCTTGGCTGGAAAGGGCTGGGGCTTAGACACCACTTTCTTAGCTGCCGGTGCCTGCTTCGATGCCTTACGAGGCTGCTGCTGCTGTTGCTGCGGAGCTGGAGGCTTATAGGGCCGAGCTGTAAGGGCCCTATGGAGGAGGGAGTCCTGGCTAGATTTCCTCCACCTCTCAGTTGTTCGCTCCATATCCTGTGGCTCCAACAGATTCTCCCCAAGAAGGGAAGCATGTCTGAGCCTACAAACATCCACGGCGGGGACCTTCGGGTGGAACCTCTCGGTCACCGCATCGCGCCGCTTCAATACCGAGTTGGCCCACAGGGTGGTGACCTGGTGCTCCAGGAACTCGATGGAGCGGGTGCCCGAGAGTAAGAAGGTCTCCAGGGCCTTCCTATTGGTCTCCTTAGACAAGTCCTCGGAGCGCAATAGGATGCCCAGAGTTCCTAGCCATATATCCAGCCACGAAGTGGCCTGCATGGCGCACTTCGCGACCTTCTCATGGCTCAGGATCTCCGACGCCGAGAACGACACCTGCCGGGCGGAGAGCTTCTCGAAAGGAACTCCCTTAGCCAGCTCTTCTACGGAGTGATGGAGAGGAAGAGCGAGACTAGACTCACCCAAGATCTCAAAATACCTCCTCTGCTGGAGACGAGGAGGTGGGATGAGTTTGTTCCTGGCAGAGGAACGACTGGAGGAGGCAAGAATCGCGAGTTGGGCATTGGCCCTGGCTCTGGCACTCTTCAATCCCCGAGACCAGGGCAGAGCCGTACTGGTCTTAGGGGCCTTCTGAACATCGAACACCTGGTCCAGGACCGTGTCCTTGCCTTCTTGAGGGGCGATCACGGGGTCCATGAACCCGTTGAGTTGACTCATCAGGCTCAGGACCTGCCAGAAGGCATGTTCAGATTCCTGCTGGTCTTCTCCTTGCGGGCTGGCAGCTAAGTCTCCCGTCCCCGGAATCTCTTCCTGGGCGAAGCGTGGACGTTCTCCCGGGGAGCAGCGGGTTCCTGGCGAATCCTTGAAGACGATTTCGGGATGGTCTTGGAGTCCTTGGGTTCCCTCCTGGGAGGGATACAGGATCCCAACAAAGAGGTTTGGAGAGCACCTTCCGTGCGAGACGATTCTCCTCCATGAAGAGAAGGCTCCCCCCTTGGTGCCGAGGGGGAGACTATCACCTCACTGGACTCACCCGAGGACGGAAAAGCCTCGTCCACGGGAGAAGGAGAAAACGCCTGCGAAGGGGATGGGGCCTTCCCGACAGACCTCTTAGGAACCAACTTCTCCCTGGGGGGAAGTCACCACGAAGTCCACTCCTCTCCTTCTCTTCAGCGGAGGAGAGGCAGTCGTTGGCTTGTGACCCTGATCGGCGAGTGCTGGCTTCATAGCCTTCACTAACGCCCGCATCAGAGGACTAAACCAAGTCTGTCGCTCCACGGACACAGAGTCCGAAATCCCCGCTGGAGGGAAGGGGATCGGGTGATCCTTCGAAGTGGACACCACTGGACCTGCCTGAAAAGAAAAAGGGAAAGAAAGACGCACTGACCTCTCTGAAGTGTCTTCCCTATCCTGCACAAGAGTCCTGCGCTTTGGTGGAGGCGATCCTGACCGCGGTCTGGCGACACGCATTCCTGCTGCTGTCATGGGCTGCGAAATCCGGAGCAAACGGTGGTCACGCGGGCGAGCGGTCGCGCGGGCGAGCGGGCGAGCAGGTGAGTGGGCGCGAGGGCATACAGGCGAACGAGCGAGTGGGCGAGCCTGTGAACGAACGCGTTGGCGCGTCGGTGAGGGAGCGTGTTGACGCGCGGGCGAGCGAGAACGCTCCGAAGATCGCTGACGACGTTGTTCAGGAGACCTGTAGCGCGTGGGAGAGCGATTGCGAGCAGGCGATCGGTGGTGCGCTGGTGAACGCTGGCGCGTAGGCGAGCGATGGCGCGTTGGCGAGCAACAGCGCGTAGATCGCGTAGGCGAACGACCGCACGAGGGCGAGCTAACAGAGGGCAACCCATGTCCTTCCAGATCTTCTGGGCGACGGCGCGTTGGAGAACGCTTGCGCGCAGGCGATAGGTCACGCGGGCGGTCTGGAGATCGCCGATGTTCAGGTGATCGCTGACGCGCAGGAGAACGCTGACGAGCAGGCGATTGTTGAATCGTCTGTGATCGCTGGGGAGCAGGCGATTGTTGAATCGTCTGTGATCGCTGGCGAGCAAGAGGGCGACGCGTGGAATCCTGTGAGGGAACACTCGGCGCGGGGCGCAAAGGCGAACGTTCACGAACAGGTACAGGAACAGGAGGCGCGTGGGCGTACGTGTGTTTTGGAAACACGCTGGAGAACGCGAGCGATGTTGTGCAGGAACAAGCTGAGGATCGCGAGGGCGCTCAGGAGACTGATGGCGCGCGGGGCGCACAATAGGAACTGCAGGATATTCGGAGACCACAGGGGAGCGCTGGCGAGCAGTGGGGCGATGGTCCTCAGAAGAGCGCTGACGGTCAGAAGAGCGCTGACGAGCAGGAGAGCGCCTGTGTGCTAAAACTGCAGAAGGGCAAGCAGGGGAACGCTGGCGCGCTGGGCGCTCAACAGGAACAACAGGTTGAAGGATGTCCTCAGGAGAGCGCTGGCGAGAAGAGGGGCGATCATCAGGAGAGCGCTGGCGAGAAGAGGGGCGATCATCAGGAGAGCGCTGGCGAACAGGAGATCGCTGACGAACAGGAGAGCGCAGACGAACAGGAGAGCGCTGACGAGCAGGAGAGCGCTGACGAGCAGGAGAGCGCCTGTGCGCTAACACTGCACGCACAAGGGAAGAATCCCTTTGCCCCGAAGGGACTGTTGCCCGTCGGGTGACGAGGTCAGGTTGCTGAACATCTGCCCCAGAAGTTGAAGGTCTGGAAGGCGTAGGAGACCGATCCCCAGAGAGGTCTAAGGAAGCTGGAGCTGCAGGCTGTTTACGGCGAGGAGAGTCCCCTTCGGAGGAAGAAGGTGAAGATCCAAAAAGGTGCCTCTTAGCACCCTTATAAGGAGACGGGAGGCCCTTGCGACGCAGCGGACGGTGAGCCTTACGGCGAAGGCGGCCATGAGGAAGATCGTCAGGACCATCAGTCCTCCAAAGTGGAGTCTCAGTCAAAGCACTCCCCTTAGAGGGAGGCTGGACAGCAGAAGAGCCCGCGGGACTCCCTTCCCCCTTCGAAGGATGTACGGAAGGGGGAGGAGAGCCGTCAGCACCAACATCCACAACTGCACCTGCAGAGGATTGCCCTGCCCCGTCGGAAGCCTCTGTCACCACGACGTCGACGATAGACAAAGGGTCTACCTCTGCTATCACCGGCGACTGCTTAACAGCGGCCCCTAACTGGACAAGGTCAATCAGGGCTACCCTGGAGGGCAGGCCCTTAAGCCCCAGGGAAGCCCAAATCTGAAAAAGATCATCGTTAGACAACGATTCATCAATAACCTCCCCCAGAGGAGGAGGAGGAACCCCCCCGCTATGGGAGGCGACGCCCTCTCCCCCAACACAAGGTCGGGAAACAGAACTAGGGCCTGCGCTCCCACTCGGCCGACTCTCCTTAGGAGCCGAACGAGGGGGAGCTTCGGAGGAGGTTTGGGCGGCGAAAGAAGAGTCCCGAGAACCTTCCTCCTTCAAGGCAACCCCGGAAGGAGAACGGTCTCTCTTGGACTTCTTACGCCGGCGGCCAAACCTCTCCCACTGGGAGGCAGACCACTCCCTGCACTCACTACACGTATTCTCCTGATTACACCGACGGCCTCGACACTGCGGGCAAAGGGTGTGAGGATCAGTGTCCATGGCCGACATAAAAGTACCACAAGGGCGGCCGGCAATTCCAGGGCACTTGCGCATAGTGAACAATAAAGGTGGTCAACTTCTAAACACACACACACAAACTGAAAGAAAAAGCAGAAAAAGATTAAGGCTGTCAACGAGGATGATGGACAGACACGTCTGTTCATCGCCGGAGCCAAAAGTGAAGTGAAGCAAATCACCGGTGTGTGGGGGGGAGGGGTAGCAAGCTATCCCTTCCCCTACCCCCGCTAACTAGCGCGGGGGTAGTTAACCCTCGTTAAAAACTATTGGCTCGTCATTTCAGCTACGCCGAAAGGTAAACCCAATGTAAATAGCGTGGTTTGTATTTCGGTTACGGAACAAAGGAAAGTTCTCACTAAGCATAATTAATCTAAAGATTTTAATCTGTAAGACAATGTTGTACATCCAGACTGACATGAGCTTGTTGGTTGCCTTTGCTATTTAGACAGCTAATCCCAGCTGAAACTATCTATTTACATGTAAATTCATTATGGTATAGGCTGCTATTTATTCATGCCAGCCATTACTATCCTACCATGGATAGAAAACCCTCACTATAATGGCTTACTCACTAGACAACATAAGGTATTGTTGATATATGAATCATTCAGCTGCAATGTATAAAGTTCTTTATATTATAACTAACATCGAGGTTGTGGGATGAGATGATGGTTGGTCAGGAGTTGTATACCCGATTTGTCGACCACCAAAAATAAAACTTTCTTTAAATATGCTAAAGTGTGCATTAAAAAGTTCATTGGTCCAAAGAAATTATAAGGGTCCTCTCTCGATAAAAGAAGATAGCCTTCAGTCATTTTTTTTCTACTTCATGTAAGGGGTTAACTGCTGCACTGCAATTGTTCAGTGGCTACTTTCCACTAGGCAAGGGTAGAAGAGACCTTATAGCTATAGTAAGCAGCTTTTCTAGAAGGACACTCTAAAATCAAACTATTAATCTCTAGTCTTGGGTAGTGCTATAGCCTCTGTACCATGGTCTTCCACTGTCTTGAGTTAGAATTCTCTACCTTGAGGATATATTCAGGCAAACTATTCTATCTGTTTCCATATTTCCTTTCCTCACTGGGCTACTTTCCCCATTGGAGCCCTTGGGCTTTCAGCATCCTGTTTTTCCAACTAGGGTTATAGTCTAGCTAGTAATAATAATAAAAACTCTTAAGTACTGCCCTGTACATGTACAGAAAAAAAATGTGATATAGACAACATAATCCTCAATAGAATCCAGTTACAATTAAAACAGTGGAGGAAAACAGCATCATATTTCTCATATTGTAAATCAAAATCCTTCAAAAAGGAGAAATCCCAAAAAATACTGCCCTAGTTTATGAACCCCTTACAGTTTCTAAACATTTCTCACCTTTAATAACTGCTGAGCAGTGTAGAATCCAGCAGGTCCACTACCAATAATACAGACCTGGGGGGTATTATTTGAGGCAGTACTAAAATTAGAAAGAGCTTTTCTATATGCCTCTCTACCAACTAATGTCTTTGCATACCTGTAATTAAAAAAGATACAACAGTTAAAAGTGTTTCCACTATTATCAAATTTACAGTTAGAAACCAAATGAGGTTCTTAAGCTCTAAACTAGTTTTTGTTCAAACCCATCATTCACATCATAGCCACATTTGTGAGATATCCATTACTAAAATGTTGGCATTAAATGATTGACAAGGTTATAATGAGATAAAATACATTACAGTATATTACAACCAATCTAAAAAACACCAATAACTAACAACTAACATATGCATTATTGTACAGAATTTCTAACCTCAGTACATGTACTGTAAAATGATATTTTCATAATAAAATAAATTTTTGAATATACTTACCCGCTGGTTATATAATGGCTAAAGTCTCCTGACGCCCTGGCAGAATTTTAAATCTTGCGCTATCGTATATATATCAGGTGTACACCAGCGCCCTCGCAGTACCACAGGTGGAACTACACCCACAAGCCTCAGATCTTCCATGCCTCGTAGTGATACCACAGGTAGTCTCTAGAGGGGAGGAGGGCGGGTATAAAATTTATATAACCAGCAGGTAAGTATATTCAAAAATTTATTTTAATATGAAAATATCATTTTTAAATATAAAACTTACCCACTGGTTATATAATGGCTGATTGACACCCCTTGGTGGTGGGTCAGAGACAGCTAAATATTTGAAAATTCACTTAAGCATTACACAAATAACTTAAGTGGTTCTCACCTGATAAGGAAGCTGACAGCAATGATACTCTGCCTCATTTTGTCCGCTATCCTTAGGAGATCCAGTGATCCACTCGGGGCTGATGATCTCTAGAAGCTGTCAAACGGTACAACCACCTATAACATGACAGGACCTCAACTAATACCCTTGTTCCGGGCGCACTCTAGGAACAAATTGACCACCTGACCAAATCAAAGATTGCGGAAAACTGACGACCAATCTCCACAAACAACCATAACTTACGAGTTCCAAGAGATAGAAAAGGGGTATTAGGAAAAGGGAACGTAGTGGTAGATCATTCACCTACTATCGCATTCGCTGCTACGAATGGACCCAACGTATAACAGTCCTCATAGAGAGTCTGAACATGTTTCAAATAATGAGATGCGAATACTGACTTACTACTCCAAAAGGTCGTATCCATCAAACTTTGCAGAGATCGATTCTGCTTGAAAGCTACTGAAGTGGCTACCGCTCTGACTTCATGTGTCTTTACTTTAAGAAGCCTCTGGTCCGCCTCATTATACTGGGCGTGAGCTTCTCGAATTAACAGTCTAATGAAAAATGATAAGGCATTCTTTGACATGGGCAGTGAGGGTTTTCAAACTGCACACCACAGAGCGTCTGAGTCGCCTCTCAGATTCTTCGTTCTGTCCACATAGGCTATAACCGCAATGCTCTTACTGGACAGAGCACCTTCTCCAACTCATCTCCCACCAAATCATAAAGGTTAGGGATCTCGGAGGATTTGGGCCATGGCCGAGTTGGATTTTCATTCTTGGCCAAAAACCCTAGTTGTAAGGAACAAATAGCTTTTCCATCCCGAAAACCAATGTGCCTGCTTAAAGCGTGTACTTCACTTACTCTTTTAGCAGTGGCTAAGCTAACCAGAAATGACAAATTCGAAGATAATTTGTATTTTTCCTAACCATACAAACCTTAGCTAATTACAAAGGGTTTACTTTTAGCGCAGCTGAAATGACGAGCCAATAGTTTTAACGAGGGTTAATTACCCCCGCGCTAGTTAGCGGGGGGTGGGGAAGGGTAGCTTGCTACCCCTCCCCCCTCCACACACCGGTGACTTGCTTCACTTCACTTAGAGGTAGGACTTGACTTGGGGGTCAGGGATGGCGGGCACATATGTGTGAATAGCTAAGGTTTGTATGGTTAGGAAAAATACAAATTATCTTCGAATTTGTCATTTGTTCCGTAACCGAAATACAAACCACGCTATTTACAAAGGGTGACTTACCCCTTAGGAAGGGTGGAAAGTCCCCAGCCTTACTGACTTCGGCTTGCCCGGGGGCTCGATCCCTCAGTGAGCAGCACTAGAGAGAGGGAGCCCCTGTACCTCACAAGTTCCTAGCATCGCTAGGAACGAGTGGCCTACATAAGCAGTGTGAGGAGGAGTGTGTGACTCGTCCTATGAAGTTGACCTTGAGACCTTCAGATAGGAATTCTAGGATAGGACGTTCCCCATACCACCTCGTCAGGGTATGGGAGACGCAACAGTATTAAGCTTAATACTAGGAGCACAAAGAAGCATGGGTTACCTGCAGAGGTCGAGGTCAGCTATGCCAGGACCAGGATGCTGCTTCCCCAAGAGAGGGGAGAATGAAGAAAGAAGTAAGGGTCAGACATACGCTTTCATTCACGCAGACTAAGACCGGGTAACAACGCCCTCAACCTACTGCTACTTGTCCAAAAAGGAGCCTGAGGTTAGACCAGCTGTTGTGCAGCCACCACACGGCCGATAGAAAACGTATCGAGGCTCCTGTGGGTCACGTCTTGCAGGTAGTGGGCTATGAAGGTCGTTTGACGCTTCCAGACCCCAGCTTGAAATACCTGCATCACAGAGAAGTTTCTCTTGAAGGCCAGGGATGTAGCAATACCCCTGACATCGTGGGCCTGAGGGCGACGTGACGGAGGAGGGTCAGGATTCAGGGCATGGTAGATAACCCTTCGAATCCAAGCTGAGATGGTGTTCCTGGTGACCCTCCTCTTTGTCCTGCCTGTGCTCACAAACAAAGCTCGCACATGAGGACGGACTGCAGCCGTTCTCTTCAAGTAGTGCCTCAGACACCTCACTGGACATAGTAGCAGCTGGTCTGGGTCGTTTGTTACAGAACGGAGACTCGCGATCCTGAAAGAGTCGAACCGAGGATCCGGCACTCCAGGATTCTGAGTCTTGGCCACAAACTCAGGGACGAACCTGAACGTTACCTCCCCCCATCCTCTTGAATGGGTGATGTCGTACGAGAGACCATGAAGTTCACTAACTCACTTGGCCGAAGCTAAGGCGAGTAGGAAAGCCGTCTTCCAAGACAGGTGGCGATCGGAGGCCTGGCGTAATGGCTCGAAGGGAGGTCTCTTAAGAGACCTGAGGACTCGAACCACGTTCCAAGGAGGGGGTCTCACTTCCGACTGGGGGCAGGTAAGCTCATAGCTACGTATGAGTAAAGAGAGTTCTAGCGATGAAGAAATATCCACGCCCTTCAATCTGAAGGCCAAGCTTAAGGCTGAGCGATAGCCTTTCACTGCCGAGACAGAAAGGCGCATTTCTTCTCGCAGATACACGAGGAAGTCCGCTATTGCTGGAATAGTAGCATCAAGTGGAGAGATACCCCTTCCACGACATCAACCACAAAAGACTCTCCACTTTGCTTGGTAGACTCCCTCAGAGGACCTTCGCAGGTGCCGAGACATTCTCTCCGCAACCTGTTGCGAAAAGCCTCTCTCCGCGAGGAGACGCTGGATAGTCTCCAGGCGTGAAGCCGAAGCGAGGCTACGGCCCTGTGAGGGACACCGGAGTGGGGTTGTCTGAGAAGCTCGTGTCGTGGAGGAAGCTCCCTTGGGAGTTCCGTCAGGAGTTGCAGAAGGTCCGGAAACCATTCCGCGTGATGCCATAGCGGAGCTACCAGAGTCATCGAACAGTTGACCGATAGTCTGGTCCTGTTGAGCACCCTTCTCATCAGACAGAATGGTGGAAAGGCGTACATGTCGATGTTGTCCCACCGTTGCTGGAAAGCATCTTGCCAGAGGGCCTTGGGGTCCGGGACAGGTGAGCAGTACAGGGGCAGCTTGAAGTTCAAGGCTGTCGCGAACAAGTCCACAGTCGGGGAACCCCACAAAGTCAGGACTTTGTTGGCTATCTGAGGATCCAAAGACCACTCGGTACTCACTATCTGCGAAGCCCTGCTCAGACTGTCGGCGAGCACATTCCTCTTGCCAGGAATGAAGCGAGCTGATAGTGTTATCGAGTGGGTTTCGGTCCACCTCAGAGTCTCTACTGCAAGATGGGATAGCTGTTGCGAAAAAGTGCCTCCCTGCTTGTTGATATAAGCCACTACCGTGGTGTTGTCGCTCATCACCACCACGGAGTGACCCGCCAGGGACCGTTGGAACTGCTGAAGAGCCAGAAAGACGGCCTTCAATTCTAGCAGGTTGATGTGTAGGCACTTTTCTGATTCTGACCAAAGGCCTGAGGCCCTCTGGTTCAGAACGTGCGGCCCCCACCTTTCTTTTGATGCGTCCGAAAACAGAGTCAATTCCGGGGGGAGGACGAGAAGACTCACTCCCTTCCGCAGGTTCTCGTCGGCCAGCCACCACCGCAAGTCCGTCTGTTCCAGAGACCCCATTGGGATCAGAATGTCCGGGGAATCGGATCCTTGATTCCACCGGGACTTGAGCCGCCATTGAAGGGATCTCATCCTGAGGCGGCTGTTTGGAACCAGACGGGCCAGGGAGGATAGGTGGCCTAAGAGACGCAACCACGATTGGGCGGGGAGTTCTTTTCGCCTGAGGAAAGGTTCCGCCACCCTCCTCACCCTTGCTATCCGGTCGTCTGATGGAAAGGCTTTGTGGAGATTGGTGTCTATTAGCATGCCTAGATAAACCAGTCGTTGGGACGGCTGCAGAGAGGACTTCTCGAGGTTTACCACGATCCCCAGATCCTGGCAAAGATCCAGAAGCCTGTCTCGGTGCCGAAGAAGGGTCGACTCCGAGTCTGCTAGGATCAGCCAATCGTCCAGGTAACGAAGGAGACGAATGCCGTTCCTGTGCGCCCAACATGAAATCAGGGTGAACACTCTGGTGAACACCTGAGGAGCTGTGGAGAGACCGAAACACAGCACCTTGAACTGGTAGATCTTGTTGTCTAGGCAGAATCTCAAGTACTTCCTGGAAGACGGATGGATTGGGATCTGGAAGTACGCGTCCTTTAGATCCAGTGTACACATGAAGTCTTGTGGTCTCACCGCAAGTCTGACCGTGTCTGCTGTCTCCATGCTGAACCGGGTTTGTTTGACAAACCTGTTCAGAGCTGAGAGATCGATGACGGATCTCCAGCCTCCAGTAGCCTTCTTTACAAGAAAGAGTCGACTGAAGAAGCCTGGGGAGCCGTCCACGACCTCCTGGAGAGCACCCTTCTCGAGCATGGTCTCGACTTCGGCCTGAAGGGCCAGCCCCTTTGCCGATCCCGTGGCATAGGAGCTCAACGACACTGGATTCGCTGTCAGGGGAGGTTGAGATGTTGTGAACGGGACGCGATAACCTTGGCCGATCACTGAGACACAGCACCTTGAACTGGTAGATCTTGTTGTCTAGGCAGAATCTCAAGTACTTCCTGGAAGACGGATGGATTGGGATCTGGAAGTACGCGTCCTTTAGATCCAGTGTACACATGAAGTCTTGTGGTCTCACCGCAAGTCTGACCGTGTCTGCTGTCTCCATGCTGAACCGGGTTTGTTTGACAAACCTGTTCAGAGCTGAGAGATCGATGACGGATCTCCAGCCTCCAGTAGCCTTCTTTACAAGAAAGAGTCGACTGAAGAAGCCTGGGGAGCCGTCCACGACCTCCTGGAGAGCACCCTTCTCGAGCATGGTCTCGACTTCGGCCTGAAGGGCCAGCCCCTTTGCCGATCCCGTGGCATAGGAGCTCAACGACACTGGATTCGCTGTCAGGGGAGGTTGAGATGTTGTGAACGGGACGCGATAACCTTGGCCGATCACTGAGACCGTCCAAGCATCAGCCCCGTGTTGCTGCCACCTGCGGACGCAACGCTGAAGGCATCCCCCCACAGGTGGACATGCAGGGGGACTGCCACCCCTAGGGCTTGCGGCCGCGGCCGCCACCCCTAGGAGTCTTGCCTCCCCTGGAGGACTTACCGCCCCTCTTGACCTTGGCTGGAAAGGGCTGGGGCTTAGACACCACTCTCTTAGCTGCCGGTGCCTGTTTGGGAGCCTTACGAGGCTGTTGCTGCTGTTGTGGCGGGGCTGGAGGCTTATAGGGCCGAGTTGTAAGGGCCCTGTGGAGGAGGGAGTCCGTGCTGGATTTCCTCCACCTCTCAGCCGTTCGCTCCATGTCTTGAGGCTCAAACAGGCTCTCCCCCAGAAGGGAAGCATGTCGGAGCCTACACACATCTACGGCGGGGACCTTCGGATGGAATCTCTCGGACACAGCATCGCGACGCTTCAACACCGAGTTGGCCCACAGGGTGGTAACCTGGTGCGCCAAAAACTCGATGGAGCGGGTGCCCGAGAGCAAGAAGGTCTCTAGGGCCTTCCTATTGGTCTCCTTGGACAAGTCCTCCGATCGCAATAGGATGCCCAGAGATCCTAGCCAGAAGTCCAGCCACGAAGTGGCCTGCATGGCACACTTAGCGACCTTCTCGTGGTTAAGGATCTCTGCCGCCGAGAACGACACCTGCCGGGCAGAGAGTTTCTCAAGGGGAACTCCCTTCGCCAGCTCCTCCACAGAGTGATGGAGAGGAAGAGCGAGGTTGTGCTCACCCAGGATCTCGAAATACCTCCTCTGCTGAAGGCGAGGAGGAGGGATGAGCTTGTTCCCGGCAGTGGAACGACTGGAGGAGGCAAGAAGTGCGAGCTGAGCGTTGGCCCTAGCCCTGGCACTCTTCAGCCCCCGAGACCAGGGCAGAGCTGCACTGGTCTTAGGGGCCTTCCGAACGTCAAACACTTCATCCAGAATCGTGTCTTTGCCTTCACGGGGGGCGATGACTGGATCCGTAAACCTGTTAAGTTGCCTTATCAGGCTTAGGACCTGCCAGAAGGCATGTTCGGATTCTTGCTGTTCTCCTCCCTGCGGGCTGGCAGCTAAGTCTCCTGCCCCAGGAATCTCTTCCTGGGGTGATACGTGGACATTCCCCTGGGTAGTCGTGGGTTCCTGACAAATCCTTGCAGAGGATTTAGGGACGGTCTTGGAATCCTTGGATTCCCTCCTGGGAGGGATACAGGATCCCAACAACGAGGTTCGAGGGGCCCCTTCCTCACGAGACGATTCTCCTGCCTGAAGCGAAGTCTCCCCCCCTGGTGCCGAGGGGAAGACTACCGCCCCACTGGACTCACCTGAGGACGGAAAGACCTCGTCCACGGGAGAAGGAGAGAGTACTCGTGCAGGAGAAGGGACCTTCGCGACCGACCTCTTGGGAACCAACTTCGCCCTGGGGGAAGTCACCACGAAGTCCACTCCTCTCTTTCTCTTTAGCGTAGGAGAGACAGCCGTTGGTTTGTTACCCTGGCCGGCGAGTGCTGGTTTCATAACCCTCACTAACGCCCGTGCCAGCGGACCAAACCAAGTCTGCTGCTCCAAGGACACAGAGTCCGAAATCCTCGCTAAAGGGAAAGGGATCGGGCAATCCTTTGGAGTGGACACGACGGTACCTGCCTGAAAAGAAGGTGGGGAAGAATGCTGTACTAACCTCTCTTCGTCCTGCACTACCAACCTGTGTTTGGATGGAGGTGATCCCGAGTGCCGTCTAGGAGCACGCGTTCCTGCTGCTACCACCGGCTGTGGAATTCGCCGCGAACGATGGTCGCGCGGGAGCGCGGGCGAGCGATCGCGCGGGCGCGCAGGTGGATGATCGCGCGGACGCGCAGGCGAGCGGTCGCGCGGGCGAGTGGTCGCGCGGGCGCGCAGGCGAGTGGGCGCGAGGGTGGGCAGGTAAATGAACGCGTGTCCGAGGCGACGAACGCAAGCGTTGGCGCGACGGGGAGGGAACGCGCTGCCGCGTAGGTGAGAAAGATCGCTGGCGATGTAGATCCACAGGCGATCAATGACGAGCTGGTGAGTGCAGTCGCTCAAGTTGGCGATGGCGCGATGTGGTATGTCGACGCACTGGCGTGCGATGGTGAGCAGCATGCGCAGGTGAATGACCGCGTAATGGTAAGCGATGGCGAGCAGCATGCGCAGGTGAATGATCGCGTGGTGGGGTGCGATGGTGATCAGCATCCGCAGGAGGGCGATCGTTCAGGGGCGAGCGATGGCGAGCAGCATGCGCAGGAGGGCGATCGTGCAGGGGTGAGCGATGGCGAGCAGCATGCGCAGGTGGCCGATCGCGTGATGAGGTGCGATGGTGATCAGCATCCGCAGGAGGGCGATCGTTCACGGGCGAGCGATGGCGAGCAGCATGCGCAGGAGGGCGATCGTGCAATGGCGAGCGATGGCGAGCAGCATGCGCAGGCGGGCGATCGCGCAATGGCGAGCTAGAAGCTGGCGAACCATGTTCCTTCAGGAGCGTTGGAGAACGTTGGCGCGCTAGCTGTCGCTGTTGAATAGGCGATACTAAGATCGCCTGTGCGCGCTGGCAAGCAGGTGAACGCTGGCGAGGAGGTAATCGCTGGCGCGTAGGTGATCGCTGGCGAGCTGGAGATCGCTGGCGAGCAGAAGGTTGACGCGTGTCATGTGAAAGGACAGGTGGCGCGGCGCGTTCACGAGCAGGAACTGGGAGATCGCTGGCGCATTGGCGAACATGTGTTTTTGACACGCGCAGCACGATGTTGCGTAGCCACAGGACCAGGCAGATGGTGAGCAGGGAGTTCAGCAGGAACTAAAGGGTGGTCAGAGACCGCAGGGCGATGGTCCTCAAATGAGCGCTGACGCTCGGAAGAGAGCTGACGAGCAGGAGAGCGCTGGCGAGGGGGGCGAACATCAGGAGAGAGCCGACGAGCAGGTGAGCGTCGGCGAGCAGGAGAGTCTTGGCGAGCAGGAGATCGTCGACGAGCAGGAGAGCACTGAAGATCAGGAGAGCGCTAGCGAGCAGGAGAGCGCTGGCGAGCAGGAGAGCGCTTGTGCGCTAGCACTGCTCGCGTAAGGGAAGGATCCCTTAGCCCCGAAGGGACCATTGCCCGTCGGGTGACGAGTTCTCCAGAAGGCGAAGATCTGGCAGGAGATGGTGAGCTGTCTGCAGAGAGGTTCAAGGAGGGCGGAGCTGTAGGTTGAGGCTGACGAGGAGAGTCCCCCCGGAGGAAGAAGACCCAAAAAGGCGCCTCTTAGTCCCCCTGCAAGGGGAAGGGAGGCCCTTGTGGCGTAGCGGACGGTGAGCCTTACGGCAGAGGCGGCCTCGGGGGAGATCGTCGGGACCATCGGTCCTCCGAAGGGGAGTCTCCGTTAAAGCACTTCCCTCAGAAGGAAGCTGAGCAGCAGCCGAGACCGAAGGACTCACTTCCCCCTTCGAAGGATGTACGGAAGGAGGAGGAGAGCCTTTAGCACCATCACCCGCAACAGCACCTGCGGCGGAAGGCCCAGCCACGTCGGAGGCCTCTGTCACCACGACGTCGACAATAGACAGAGGGTCTACCTCTGCTACCACCGGCGACTGCTTAACAGCGGCCCCCAACGAGACAAGGTCAATAAGAGCGACCCTGGAGGGCAAGCCCTTAAGCCCCAGGGACGACCAAATCTGTAAAAGATCATCACTGGATAAGGCATTATCAATAACCTCCCCCAGAGGAGGAGGGGGAACCGCCTCGCTATGGGAGGCGACGCCCTCTCCCCCCACCGAAGGTCGGGAAACAGGACAAGGGCCTGCGCTCCCACTCGGCCGACTCTCCTTAGGAGGCGGACGAGGGGGAGCTTCGGAGGAGGTTTGGGCGGCGGAAGAAGAGTCCCAAGAACCTTCCTCCTTCAAGGCTAACCCCGGAGGAGAACGGTCTCTCTTGGACTTCTTCTTACGCCGACGGCCAAACCTCTCCCACTGGGAGGCAGACCACTCCCTGCACTCACGGCATATGTTCTCCTGGTCACACCGTCGGCCCCGACATTGAGGGCAGAGGGTGTGCGGATCCGTATTTACGTCCGACATGAAAGTCCCACAAGGACGACCGGCAACTCCAGGGCATGTACGCATTGTAAAGAAATAACTGAAGGTCAACTTCCAACCAACACACACACGCTGAAAAGAAAAAGCAGAAAATTAAAGGCTGTCACGAAGGCGATGAGCAGACACGTCTGATCACCGCCGAGCCAAAAGTGAAGTGAAGCAAGTCACCGGTGTGTGGAGGGGGGAGGGGTAGCAAGCTACCCTTCCCCACCCCCCGCTAACTAGCGCGGGGGTAATTAACCCTCGTTAAAACTATTGGCTCGTCATTTCAGCTGCGCTAAAAGTAAACCCTTTGTAAATAGCGTGGTTTGTATTTCGGTTACGGAACAAACAAAGTTTTTAAAGTTAAATCCTTAAAAGAAGCAGAGTGCAAAGGCTCAAACCTGTCACTCATGAGAAATTTAAGCACCACATCCAAATTCCAGGCAAGAGGAGCTGATTGAATTTTCTTGGTGGTATCAAAAGATCTAAGTAAGTCCTGCAGATCCTTATTGTTGGAAAGATCTAAGTTCCTGTGCCTAAAAACTGTCGCCAACATACTCCTGTAACCTTTAATTGTAGATGATGAGAAGTTGTGTTTATTTCTAAGGTCTATGAAGAAATCCGCTATCTGGGTTAGAGGTACTGGATGAAGAAATAGCGTTAGCCCAACACCATTCTCTGAACACCTCCCACTTGGACTGATACACCTTAATGGTGGAAGACCTCCTTGTTCTCGCAATAGCCTTGGCTGCCTTCTTCGAAAATCCTCTAGCTCTAGCGAGTTTTTTGATAGTCTGAAGGCAGTCAGATGTAGAGCTCGGAGGTTTAGATGGTTTCGAGCCAAGTGAGGTTGTCTGAGAAGATCTGGTCTTAAGGGAAGGCTTCTCGGGACATCTACCATCCATTCCAGTCCCTCTGGAAACCAACTTCTTGACGGCCAGAACGGAGCTATCAGCGTCATCCTGGTTTCTTCGTGAGATACGAACTTCTGTATCACTTTGTAGAGAATCTTGAATGGGGGAAAAGCATAAACCTCCATGTGCGACCAATTCATTAGAAAGGAGTCTACTGTATGTGGAAGGCTTCGGGATCTGGTACTGGTGAACAGTAACACTCCAATCTCTTTGTCTTTGCGGTTGCAAAGAGATCCACGAGAGGACGCCCCCATAAACGCCACAGACTTTTGCAGACGTCTCGGTGTAAAATCCATTCCGTGGGTAGAATCTGACCCCTCCTGCTGAGTCTGTCTCCACTCACATTGTTGACTCCCTGAATAAACCGAGTCAAGAGAGTTACTTTCCTTTCCTCTGCCCATATGAGAAGAGGTCTTGGTATCTCGTACAAAGTCCACGAGTGGGTCCCGCCTTGTTTTGTTATATAGGCCAGAGCTGTAGTGCTGTCCGCGTTGATTTGGATTACTTTGCCCCTGATATGCTTTTCGAAGCCTTTGAGGGCCAGATGAATTGCCAAAAACTCCTTTTGATTTATGTGGAGAGATGTTTGCTCCACTGTCCAAGCTCCCGAGAGTTCCTTCTTCCCCGGTGTTGCCCCCCACCCCGAGTTTGAGGTGTCGGAACACAGCACGAGGTCTGGGCTCTTCTGATGTAAAGACAAGCCTTCCTTCAGTCTGTGTTCGTTGTTCCACCACTGAAGATGAGACTTGATGGAGTTCGTGATGGGAACTGCTTCTCTGTCGAGACTGTCCCCTTTCTACCAATGACGATTGAGATGAAACTGAAGGGGACGCAAATGCAACCTCCCTAAAGTCCCGAACTTCTCTAATGATGAGTGTGTCCCCAGAAGACTCATCCATTCCCTTATGGAACTGAGTTCTTTCTTCAGAAAAGCTTGGATCTTTTGGAGAGCTGACTGTATTCTCACAGGCGACGGAAAAGCCCGAAAACTTCGACTGTGAATCTCCATCCCCAAATAAAGAATCTCCTGGGATGGAGTCAGTTGCGATTTTTTCAAACTCACCAGGAGGCCCAGTTCCTTGGTTAATTCCAGAGTTATTCTTAGGACCTTCAAACAACAATCGGCTGAGGAGGCTCTTATCAGCCAATCGTCCAGGTACAGGGAGGCCCTGATCCCCCTCGAATGCAGCATGCTTGCTACATTCAGCATGATCTTTGTAAACAATAGAGGAGCCGTGCAGAGTCCGAAACAAAGAGCCCTGAATTGGAAGACCTTTTTCCCGTCCATGAATCTCAGATAATGTCTGCAGCTGGGATGTATTGGGATATGGAAATAGGCGTCTTGGAGGTCTATCGAGACCATCCAACCGTCCCTCCTTACCTCTACAAGAACCGTCTTCTGAGTCTCTATTGTAAATGTTGTATTCTGGACGTAACCATTTAGAACACTTACGCCTAGAACCGGTCTCCACTCAACCGAACTCTTGGGGACTAAGAAAAGTCGGTTGTAAAACCCCGGAGATGTTACATCCTGCACTTCCTCTATTGCTTGCTTTTCTAATAATTGAGACATCTGAAGCCGCATGGCTTGCTTCTTCGGACCCTCCCTGTATTTGGGCGAAAGATCCACCGGATCTGTTACTAATGGAGGAATCGATAAGAAAGGGATCTTGTAACCCTCCCTTAACACTTGAACGGACCAGGGGTCCGCTCCATTCCTCTCCCAGGCCTTCCAGAAGTTGATCAGCCTGGCACCCACTGCTGTCTGAAGGATAGGGCAGTCAGACTCTACCTCAGCCAGTCTTGGTTCCTCTGCTGTCTGGTTTGAAAGAACCCCTTCCGGAAACTTTACCACGAAAGGGCTGAGAAGGCCGAACACCCGTAGAGCTTCCTTAGGCTTATGAGAAGTAAAGGTAGAAGGCAAAACTTTCCTGGCCGTGTTGGTCATCAAATCATGCGTGGCCTTCTGGGTAAGAGCAGTTGCAACCTCTCCTACCAACTCTTGCGGAAATAAGGTAGAAGACAAAGGAGCGAACAATAGTTCCGCTTTCTGATAAGGAGAAACCCCAGTCGAGAGAAAAGAACACATAGTGGCCCTTTTCTTAAGGATTCCAGCTGTGAAAAGGGCAGCTAACTCGTTAGAGCCTTCCCTCACACCTTTGTCCAAGCAGGACATCAAATGAACAAGGCCACTACAAACCCTTAAGTAAATGGTCGAACCCTGCCATTGACCACCATACCTTTGTTTTCCTTAAGGCCAGACGACGAGACGAATCCACCAAACTCGAGAAATCCCCCTGGGCAGAAGAAGGAAATCCCAAGCCCAGCACTTCACCAGTTTCGTATCACACACTGGATTTAGAGGCCAATCTTGCTGGAGGAAAAGCAAAGGCCGATTTGCCAATAGCTTTCTTCTTGTCCATCCAGGAACCCATTAACTTTAAGGCCCGTTTAGAAGAACGTGAAAGTACCATCTTAGTATAAACAGGCACTTTAGTTGCTTTACCTTAGATAAATTCTGATGGAGGAGAATGAGGGGCCACAGGGGTAAAATGTTCAGGAAAAACCTCCGTAAGAATTAACATAAATTTTCTAAGATCAACAGCATGTTGATAATGTTTACCTTCTTCATGATCAGAAACTTCCTCTAAAGGTTCGTCCACATCGGACTTTTCTTCAAGTTCATCTTCTGGCAGTGCAGCAACTGCTGCAGCCTGAACTGAAGGAACAAAGTCTGAATGAGACTGATTGCCAAAATCACTAACTGCCTCCAACCGAAGAGGAGAGGTAGAGGTCGACTGATGTGTGACATGGACAGGTTGACGCTCGACGTCAATGGTTAACTGCCAAGAATCGTCGCGTGGACGCTTAGCGACCGCTTGTTGTTGAACTGAACGACGCTTGGAATTAGGAGTCAACTGCCGAATGTCGCCGCGTGCGTCCGCTTGTTGTTGACGCCGACACTCAATGCCGTCATAAGTAGACTGACGATGGTCGTCTTGTGGACGCCTAGCGTCCACTTGCTGTTGACGCTGACGCTTCATAGCGTCAAAAGATGACAGCTGAGAGTCGTCACGGCGACGCATTGCGTCCATTTGCCAACGCAGGCGTTCCTCATCACGTTCGGAAGTCGATATTTGTTTAGCAACAACTCTCTGACGTGACTCATCTATATCAACCTGCTGCTGAGCACTGCGAATGGGAGACCACCTGTGCGATAACTCGTCAGCATTAGAGACCACAGGCCGCCTGTGCGACAACTGGTCCGACGTCTGACGCCTAATCGCACTGCCAACAGCCGGTTGATAAGACTCCATGAACGACGAGAGCTGTTGTTTCATGTCTAAAAGCATCGACAACTTAGGATTGTTCGTTCGTACATTCGATTCCTTACTCAAATGAATATCAACATCATTATCACCACGCTTTTCGGGTGACGAAAGCCAGTCAGAAGGAAGTGGTGATGCATGAATAGTAACATCGGCCAAAGATACAAATTCTGAATTGGATTGTATATTCTCTACACGAACGCCATGATCTGAGCGTTTCGCAGGCGTACAAGCGTCGAGATAACGGAAACGTTCAGGCGAATCCCACGTTCTACAGCCTGGATGTGCAGGCGATTCTGGACGCTGAACGACCGCATACGATCTCTTAAGCGGTCTGAACGCTGGACGCCAGATTTCACTACCCGAACCTTCATCGGAGGACGGGGATACCATACCAACCTCATCTTTCCTGCGATGAGGGTGAACGACCTGTGCTACGGCAGCAGAAACATTCGAGGAAACGTCTGCACGATTGATGAAGCTTCTTGTTCCCTTTGGCCGTCCGACTTTACTTCTCTCATGGGTTCGAGAGCTCGAAGGAGGTCGTAGGCTGGGTGAACGACAAGATCGTGCAGACGCACCCTCCGCAAAACTGAATACATTCGAGACACTTTCCACATTTCAGATAGAATCACGATTTTTCAGTACCTTCAATTCAGAGACTTTCCACATTTCCGATAGAATCACGATTTTTCAGTACCTTTAATTCAGAAATTATTTTATTTCTATCTGCCGCTAAAGACTCGACTTT
>NC_090730.1:166971428-166986428 GCF_036898095.1 Palaemon carinicauda
GATATAACATGGACGTTTTATTTATACGTACATATGTATGCATACACACAGACACACACATATATGTATATATATATATATATATATATATATATATATATATATATACATATATATATATATATACATATATAAATGTGTATGTAAGTATATATATATATATATATATATATATATATATATATATATATATATATATATATATATATATATATGTATATATATATATATATATATACATATATATATATATATATATATATATATATATATATGTGTGTGTAAGTATGTGTGTAAGTATGTAGCACACACATATATACATATATATATAAAGTATATATATATATATATATATACATATATATATATATATGTATATATATGTATGTATATATGTATATATATACATATATATATGTATGTATATATATATATCTATATATATATATATATATATATATATATATATATATATATATATATATATATATATATATATATATATATATATTTACACACACACACACACACGCATACACACACACACACACACACATATATATATATATATATATATATATATATATATATATATATATATATATATATGTGTGTGTGTGTGTGTGTGTGTGTGTGTATGTGTGTATAAATATATATATATATATATATATATATATATATATATATATATATATATATATATTTACACACACACACACACACACATATATATATATATATATATATATATATATATATATATGTGTGTGTGTGTGTGTGTGTGTGTGTGTGTGCGCGCGTGCGTGTGTGTTTGTGTCAGATTTACCTCTTATTCGATACCTTAAGCAATGACAAAAACCACTTTACAAAATCGCTATTTAACGACGTACGGTACATCTGCAGTCTCGGGAACTTTGCAATGCTACCATTTAAGGTCAGCCAAGTCTGCACAACAATTATTGCGTCTTGATTGAGGCCAGGAATGTATTCAGATGTATGACCTTTGTAAATTCACCAGAACAAACAGAAAGTTTGGGTTTTGTGAAGCTGCCGTTGTTGAGAACATTTTTGGAGTGAATGCAATAAACCATGGATACCTAATTACTCGCAGCAAGGTTGGGGCTACGTAACACTTTTTGAAGCATTAACATGCAGAATTCAAATTAAGATAGATAGCGATGTATCATAAATATTGGGTGAATTATCAGACGAAGTAAGCAAGTTTTAATCCCTATAGCTTAATTGTGAGTATGTAATGCCTCTTAAACCAAAATCAACAAGCGCTTGTTTCTGGTTTCTGGTTCCTAATTGATCACTCCGCAAAATAAGTTTGCGGGCACTCTATCGCTTTATAGATAGGTGCAAAACTTTTGAGCTTATTCTTATTATCGCTATCAAGCTTATTTTACCTGTACCATAGATAAATTAATAATGAAATTCTGAATCTTTACATTTGTACTATTCTCCCTTGAAATCTGCTTGGATAACACCTTGCTATCATTAGTTTTAGCAACCTATTGTGGTCCGTTTGGACTTTTTAAATTCTTCTTTCATACCCATTGGCCTACTTATGTATACAACTAGATCCCTGCTAGCATTTTGCAGCATACTTACAATTATGTCTAGTTTCATTAACTGTCCTAATTTTGGGCATGGAAATAAGAGTTCTATAGTATCTTCTTCATCTTTGCAAAAGTCGCATAAATTATCTGCGGATATATTCGGATATATCCTCTTAAAGGATTCAGCATAATCTTTGCTTCAGCATAATCTTTGCAACGGCTCCTTAAGAGCCTGCAAGGAGTATTATTATTATTATTATTATTATTATTATTATTATTATTATTATTATTATCATTATTATTATTTGTTTTTTTTTTGCCATATCCAGCAGTGAGAAAAAAATAACTTATCTTGGAGATTTTATCATAGAGTTGCTTATTTTTTTCCATTTACCAAAAACATTTTTTATCTATATTTTTTTGTGTTCTCACAAAATATGTAATTGCAATTCTCTCATTCGAATCACGCTATCACGCTAGATATGTTTAGCTTTCGTAACTATGTCACCGTGATTCTATATTTGCTTTTATTATGGTGAAAATCTGTCAATCTTCAGAGACGAACAATTCCATTAAGGCCTTATTGACAAACTTTTAACAATCACAGTACATTTTTCCTCACCAGTTTTAATTACAATTGTAATTATTTTTTTTAAGGTTATATTTTGACACTCATCACAACGTTTAATTACTGTGATATTGTTGAGTTACTGATGGCTTGCTAAATAAGCTTTTAGAGACATAAAGACTTCAGTCTGATATCAAAAATAGAGGGAAGGAAATTTCGATTTGATGAAATCGATTTCAAAAATAATATTTATCGCTAATTAATGTACGCGACCCGTAAAAAAATGATGGCTAGATATTTAAGTAGATATGCAAAGATACCCACGTACCCCATCTCATCAGGGTATGACTACTTCCTTTTCCCCTTACCCGAAGGACGGGTAGAGCTGTATACACACACACACACACACACACACACACATATATATATATATATATATATATATATACTCAGCTCTCCACACACACACACATATATATATATATATTTATATATATATATATATATATATATATATATATATGTATATATATGTATATATATACATACAATATGTATGCACACACACAAACGCACACACGCACACATATATATAAATAAATATAGATATATATATATATATATATATATATATATATATATATATATATATATATACAATATGTATGCACACACACAAACGTACACACACACACACACATATATATATATATATATATATATATATATATATATATAAATATAAATATATATAAATAAATAAATAAATATATATATATATATATATATATATATATATATATATATATCTCCAGACACTTACTTTTTATTATACAAGGCCATAGGGGAGATGAAAATAAACAAGCAGATAAAGTTATAATCATCTTTTATCTCTGAATAAAATTATATTCAGCGAAGCATTAAACTGATAAAATCAAGTTAACAGTTTATTAAAGTTTATTGCCGTCAAACAGACGAATTTTCTTTAGTTTGATCATCAATGTTAGTAAAGGCTATTTCTCAAAAATTATCTTCAAAAGCAATTTAAAGTTGAATTCTTGCTACAGCTGATGTAACAACAGATAAAAACAGCTATTAAGAGTAAAATCTTTATTGCCTTCGTCAAAATTGAAGATTTTTTTCGAAGGGTATGTATTTACCGGTATTAGGACAAAGTGTCGAAAGGCAGAGTGTCGAAGGACAGAGCGTCGAAGGACAAAGTGTCGAATGGACAAAGTGTAGAATGGACAAAAGTTAAAAAGAGAGAGAGAGATAGATTGGATTTGATTATTGATTTTAGGCTTACGTCAAGCAATGGGACTTCAAGGTCATCCAGAAGATAGAGAGTTACAAGGAGTTATAAATGTTTTTTGAGTTGATTATTCAATTTAGGCTTACGCCAAGCACTGGGATTGTAAGGATATACCAATGTAAACATTATTATATAGTTAAAGGTTAATTAGGTCGTTAGTTAAAGGGATACTGTATTCTCTCTCTTTTTATCATTTATATTCTATCATTTTTATAATTTCGACACATTGTCTGTTCGACATTTGGTCTGTTCGACACTTTGTCTGTTCGACATTATGTCCATTCGACACTTTGTCCTTCGACACTCTGTCCGTCGACGCTCTGTCTTTCGACACTGTCCGCGCACGGTATTATATATATATATATATATATATATATATATATATATATATATATATATATACTGTATAGACACATAAATATGTATATAAATGATTTATATATATATGTATATATATAACATACACACTTGTATACAAACATATATGCATTGAGAAAGGAGTTAGACAGGGAGACCCCATCTCTCCTAAATTATTCGCATCGTGCGTTAGAAGTTTTTAAGGATTTAGATTGGGAAAATATAAGACTTAATATTACTGGATATAGCTTAACACCTTAAGATTTGCAGATGACATAGTTCTGTTTAGTGAATCACGGGATGAATTGCAAAAGATGATATAAGATTGAATAGAAAAATCAGAAATGTAGGACTGAAAGTAAATGAGTTTCCCCAGGACATGAACCCGAAATTAAAAGGATAAACATGGGATAGAGAACTTTTGGTAAACAAAATGAGATTAGAAAATGTAAAGTGCCATTTTCTCTAAAAAGGAAACTATTTAATAAAATGGTCCTGCTAGTATGAGCCTATGCATCATAAACTGGAGACTTACTAAAGCCCCAGAACACAAACTATTTACTTCTCAAAGAGCTATGGAAAGAATGATGATGGGAATAACACTTACAGACAGAAAAAACGCAACATGAATACAAGAACAAACTAAAGTAGAGGATATTCTAACAGCATGTAAGAAAAATAAATGGACATGAACCGGGCATATGATGAGAATGACAGATAATTTATGGGCATCAAGAATAACAGAATGTGTCCGTAGAGATTGCAACAGAAGAAGGGGAATGAAGAGAAGACGATGGATTGACGAGCGAAAATTCGGGGATATAGACTAGCGTAGAAAGACCATGAGCAGAAGGGAGTGGAGGACTTGTCTAAGGCCTTTGTCATATATATATATATATATATATATATATATATATATATATATATATATATATATATATATATATATAGAGAGAGAGAGAGAGAGAGAGAGAGAGAGAGAGAGAGAGAGAGAGAGAGAGAGAGAGAGAGAGAGAGAGAGTCTTTTCCATTTTATAACTATTGGACCAAACATGATTACAATAACTTGAATAGACGTAGGACATTAACTGTTTAAACAAATGTGCCATTTCCTCTAGAACAGGATATGAAAACAAGAAAAAAATTTAAGGAAGCTTATTATTTTTAGCAAGTTTTTCTCGTTTAATTTTTGAAAATGCAAAGGGTTATCTTTGGATAGTAACCTTATAAAACTTTTGTTTTACATTATTGCATAAACATAGAGACTTCACTTATTTATCGAATTACAGAAATGATAAAAATACATTACCGTAGCTAATGCTATACCTGTGTAAGTTGTAACATGCATATATCTATATCTAACATGTATAAACTTTAGCATTTGGAGAGAGTATTTGATTTTGCGCCGAAAAGACAATGTTGCCAACTACAAGGAAAGATCCTCAAACGTATAAACTATCAACTAAATAAAATAATTTTGAAAGAATTAGAAAATATTTACTCTTGATCATAAATTTGTTATCAATGTAATATATGAAGGCTATGTAAATTCATTTACTCATTACAATGATACATGCAGGAGCAAGATTAAGAAATGGAAAATAATATCGTAGTTGGCAACAATGGGTTAAGTTACCCTTCAGCTGTGTCGTGAACTTATACATGTGTTGACTGCCGTATTTATAACGCCATCCTTCTTTTACAAGGTAAATAAATGTTGGCACTTGTGTAGTAATAAAAAGTTTAAATAACAGTGATCACCTTGCTCCAGTAATATAGCGTTCTAATTTAACTGATAGTTTATACATGACGTTTTGAAAATTATTTTCTTGCATGATGCATCATTCGGTCTGTGCTTACACGATTCCGTTTTCTATGGGAACTCCATGTTGCCGGTCCGTATTTAATCCAGATTACAGCATTATCCAGTTCCAGTTCCAGTTACTACGTCGGTGCACCTTACGGTGACTACTGTAGGCATTGTTACAACGTCTTTGCAACCTACCACGTAAAGTACGTGATGGTTTCTAACAGTTTCATAACTTCAAAATGCACTTGTTCCCGCCATTTGTCTGCTTAAGGTGTTCTCGAGTTCCCTAATTCCCGGCCATAGCCAAATACTGTACAAAGCATATATGTAATATGCATTTTTAATTCGTAATATGATATATATTATGTAAAATGCACTTTTAATTTGTAGTATGATATATAGGTATTATTGCAGTAACGGTCGGGGAAAACCTTTCCTAGTAAAAACCAAATTTTCCCCATATAAAACGGCCGTTTTCTTTCAATGACTTATTTTTGTCGCAAATAAGTACGTAATGTAATTATATATATATATATATATATATATATATATATATATATATATATATATATATATATATGTGTGTGTGTGTGTGTGTGTGTGTGTGTGTGTATCCGTCGATAATGGCGGACCCTCAGTGGGAACTCGGGCTTTTGGGTGGGGAAAACATACTGGGGAAACGGTATATGATGGTAAAACAAACCTTTTCTTCTCTATACATTAAATCACGTTATTTACTACAGGAAAACACACACACACACACCTATATATATATATATATATATATATATATATATATATATATATATATATATATATATACATACATATACATATATATACATATATATATATATATATATATATATATATATATATATATATATATATATATATATATATATATATATATATATATATATATATATAAATTTCCCTATTTATATAGCTTTTATATAACCTTAGCTTACGAATGGAAAGGGAATTCTAAAATCTTGAAAATGAGAAAATATCGAAATCTTAAACTAGAAGGATAGTTGGACGTCCAATGATAGTAGGGAAGATATATTTACATGATGTGTCGTGATTTTCACCAGTTTATTATATTTGCCCGATGTACTGGGCGGATCGCAAGGCCTTGAAGAGGCAAGACTCGCCAAAACCCTCCAGGAGTTAACTAAAATACGGCGATAAAATTTACAATTTTATTACAAAAATAAACTCTGATAAAGACAAAAAACATTCTTAAGCATTCACAAGACTTACTGAAAAAAGACTGACCCTAAGTAATGTAGCATGTGCTCTTCAAGCACTAAGTCCACACCGGACTCATTAACAAACTGAAAATAGTGCCAATTCGAATTCAATACACAACGAATCACACACCAAATATCCCTATTCTTATTTAACTCAGGATTCAGATCCCCAATCACAAGGATCACTACACTAAACCGCGATATAAAAAAACTAAACTTCTTGCACACAAGCCTTTACTACAACCAACCTGGTAGACAAGGTAGAGAGGAGAGGTAACAATTAGAGGGGACTTACTTCGGTTGGGGACGTTGGATCAAAGAGGACGAGCTGTCCTTGCAACCCCCGACGTCACCTTTTAGACGCAATTTGCCCTGAACCTAAATTTCTACATTGGATTTTTTTAACATGTTACAACAGAATGACTTTATTTTTCCTAATCTTAAATTACCAGCAATTGATTTTATTAGTCTCAGCGCCTTCCTACCAGGTGGTTTCCTTTTTTGGCTCTAAACGTTCACGTCTGGAACTACATTCATTCGCCCGCGAGTTTCTCCTCTCCCTCCAATTTGACGTAGTCGTAGGCGGAGTCAAATGGCGGGAATTTCGATTGATCGGGTCGAAATTCCCGACATCCTCCACGCCCCAAAATAAGGAGCGATGAAACGTCGGTCAATTGGATGGAGCTAGACTCGGGGTGAGGGGAGTGGCTTACTCCGAGACTCTGTTAGGCTCGCTGCGTAGCGCTCCGCAACGACTCGAACAGAGTACGCACAATATACTACAGCAATGTTACCCCGGGGTAATAAACACAATCAATAATATACAGTCATATAACAGATCAAAATAGGCAATGGGCCTAGCAATTCTAAGGCACTCGTGTAATACACATAAGGAACAGCAGAAATAAGTGATATGTACACATTTTACAATTCAATTGGCAAGCAATTAGGCAATGGGCCTAAGACAATTCAAGAAATGGTAGAAATGCAATCATAATAAGTCAAGTGCAACGACAATTAGGCAATGGGCCTAAGACAATTCAAAAAATGGCAGAAATACATATGACAATTCAAATTCAGTCCGTCTCAACTCACAATAATCGAGACTTCTATAGCGCTGCTACATGCAGGCTGTTACTTAATGGAGTACAAGAGGGAGGGGCAGGTTCTGTGCAACGCTCGGTCTGTACGCACGAGAGACCATCCCGTCCCCGTACTCCACCCCTAAGCACTTCCAACCTCCGCAGATTCACGCACACCTCACAAACTCCACCCTCCCTACCTTCCAGATAGAACACGCCCCCTTTTCACTTACAGTTTGCAGCTACTTTTTATATATCGTCACCTTTCAGTAGACAGTCCATTAGTTCTCGCTGTTTCGCGGCAGCCCTTCTCAATGGGCGTGCAGAACGTCTTTGTGCGTTCGTCTGCTCTGATTCAGTTTCATTTTCATTTTCACTTCTTTCACTAACTGCATAGTTCTCACCTTCCTCGTCGTTGTCGTCCGTTCCTGTGGCTGGTTGTTGAGTTGTCGTAGCTGTTGCCATATCCTGGTCGTTCCCAGACGTCTCCGCTATCCCTGGCATTCCGGCTGTCGATCTGTACGCACCCTCTTCTCCGTCATCGCCGTCGTCTCCTTCATGGTCATCCTCAGAGGGGGCTATTTCTAGGGGAACCAGGTGGCTGACAGCTCGCAGCGATTCGACACCCTCAAACAACACTTTCGCCGAGCGTACGACTCCGTTGTCGTCAGGATACGTCTCCACGACACGTCCCAGTGGCCAAGTCGCTCTCTTCTTATTGTCCTGCTTCACTAGCACGATGTCTCCGGGGTGCAGCTTGGAGGGTTCCCCGGGCCGACTGTCGTGCCGGGCCCTCAAGGCACTCAAGTATTCCTTTCTCCAGCGTTCCCTAAAGGCTTTGAGCGAATCTGTCAATCTTACGTAACGATCACGTAGCTTCCGAGAGGTGAAGGTTGCGTTGAGATGGTCGTCCGGTAAGATCGGGGCCATGAGGTGGACTTGGTGTCCTCTTATCAAATGGGAGGGGGTGAGGACTTCATCCTCGCGCTCGTCACCGCTGTACATGAGCGGTCGATTATTCACCACTGCTTCTGCTTCTTTCACGAGGGTTAGCACGTGGGCGTCCGGCAGGTACTTCTTTCCGAGGGCTATCTGGAGGGTCCGTTTCGTTACTCCTATCAAACGCTCGAAGAACCCACCTTTCCAAGGTGCACGGGGCGTCTGAAACCGCCACTTTATGCCAGTTTTCCTCAGGAACTGCTGGACTTCATCCTCTTCATAAAGTCCCTGCAGGAGGTGGCTGGCAGCCTTGAAGGTTTGATGGTTATCGGACATGATGAGCTGTGGGGCACCGTGGGTGGCGCTAAACCGTCTAAGTGCCAACACGAATTCTTCTGCTTCCAAAGAGGGACAGAAGTCAAGGTACACGGCTCTGCTGGCCATGCAAGTTACGATAAGTATATACCCTGGCCGTGTTTCCGTGTGTATAGCTGCTGTGTGGTCCACTCCGACCGCCGTGAACGGTTTCGTGAGGGTGATCCTTTCCTTTGGCAGGGGGGGTGGTGGTGGCTGTCTCGTTAGAGGCTGGAAGGCCAGCTTGCATTCAGGGCATTGCCGCACGGTTCGCTTCGCAATGGAACGTAGACCCGCCACCCAACATTTCTGTCGAAAGATACCTATTAGAGTATTCACCCCACAATGCAAATGTAACTGATGTAAATAGTTTAGATACATCCTAACCAAATGCCCTTTGGCTGGCAAGAGAATTAAATGATCAGTTTCTCCTACATGGGACACTCGTCCCCTGGTGCAGATGAGATTATCTACCAAAACTAAATTCAATTGTCTAGCAAAATTAGCAACTTCACGAGGGGGTCTGACTCCGCCCTCTAAGTAGGCATAAACAGTAGGCAAATAATGTTTTTGCTCTAATTTTACAACAATACTGAACGGATGCCGTTCTATCTTAGCAAACTTTAAAACTAGTCTGGCTACTCGTAACAAGAATTGGAACCCTACTTCCCTCTTCAGGACGTCCCAAATCTCGCCTGGGGGGGTAGGACACATCTCCTCCCTCAACTCCTGCACCGCCGCTACTACGTGAGTTTGATGTAGTAAATCTTCCTCCTCGCAAGGAACAGGCCTTCCCGTGGTCCTGAGAAATTCTGGACCGTTCCTCCACAGGGGGTTAGCTTGCAATTGTTGAGCCGTTGCGCCTCGGGATAGGATATCGGCAGGGTTCTGCTGACTAGGGACATGGTTCAGACTGAAACTACAAACCTGCTGAATAAAATTAATTTCCGCCACTCTGTTAGAAACAAACACATTTTTATTAGACCTGGCATCGGGCGATGCTACCCATGCCAACGTTACCTTACTGTCGGTCCACATTACTATTTCCCGTGGCTCGATCAGATCCTTGAGCGTTCTTGCTAGTCTGCTGCCTAACAACAAGGCCAGCAACTCTAGCTTAGGGATCGTCAGCTTGCTCATCCCTTTCGGAGTGATCCGGGTTTTACTTGTTACCAGACTTACCCGATTGCATTCGTCCCTAGTATATGCTACTGCTCCATATGCCTTACTGCTGGCATCGGTGAACACATGAAGTTGTAAGCCTTTTTTTCCTATTGATCTTTGAAAGGTGATGTCGCTCACCGCTTTCAAATCATTCAACAATTCACTTGCCTCTTTAGCCCTCTCTTTTCCTAAAACATCATCCCAACCTACATTATCCTCCCATAGTTGTTGAAGGAAAAGCTTTCCCCTAACAAATAATGGGCTTATCAAACCTATCGGATCATATATGGAGACTAATAGGGAAAGTACCCTACGCTTCGTGGGCACCCATCCCTCCCCCAACTCACAGATCCTTTTGCTTTCTTTCACACACAATCTGTCCACGTCCCGGGCCCATCGCAGCCCGAGCACGTTCACACTCACAGGCTCATTCCACTGTCTCTCGCTATCGAAGGCCAAGTGATTGCTGGCCCACCCTTCTAAGGGCATACCCGCCCTTTTTAAGATGTTATGAACAGACTCATGCTCTTGCCTCATATGTTCTATATCTTCAAACGTGGCCAGATAATTATCAACATAAAAAGATTTTACTAAATCTGGGCGCCCTTCCTCTTTAAAATGAAAATTTAATATTTGCTGTAGCAAAAATGGACTAGCTGTGATGCCGAACACCACGACTCTAAAGGCGAAGGTAAGCGCTCGACCAGCTGCCTTGCGCCACAGAAATCGTGTGTATTTGGCATCACGAGGATCTAACAAAACACGATGGAATGCTTTACTTATGTCGGCTAACATGGCATATCGATTCAACCTAAACCTTATAATTAAACTGTATGCTACTTCTACCAAATTGGGCCCAGGTAAAAGACATTCATTCAAGGACTTGCAACCTTGTGACTTGGCAGAGGCATTGAACACGATTCTAAGGGGGGTGGTACGGCTGTCTTTCTTAACACCAAAGTGTGGCATGTAATAACCTTCCACTACGGGATTTTTCACTTCTGATATAAAACCTGCTTCGAGATACTTATCTATCACTCCCTGATATTGTTCAAGATATTCCCTATCCTTTTTGAATTTTGTCTGCAACGACTCCAACTGCGCCATAGCGTTACGATAATTTGTTTCTGGCCTAGCATCCGATCCGAATGGTAGGCTAACCTGATATCCCTCAGGTTTTCTTACAACGCTTTGCGATACCTTTCGCACGGCCTCGGCCTCGCGAACAGTGTATTGCTCAGATGGGGCGATACCAACACGGTCTAATCGCCACCACTCATCTACATCATACAGATATGGCTCGTCCGTGATTCTGCACACTCTCAACGTTCTTACTTGTTCGACCCTTTCCCCTTGGAACAGCCACTGTGGCACCTTCCCGTACGGGGACATACCATTATGCGTTAAGAAAAGATTTATCCCATCTACTTTTTCTACACCTATGACAAAATAGCTAAAATAATCAGCCCCAACTAATATGTGAACGTTCTTCATGGTATCTGATTGGTTTGCTGGATCGGCTAACGTGACTCCCTTGGTCAACAGATGCTGTCTGACTTTAACATAACCCACGTTATGTATCGGGACGTCCACGTGTTCGTGTGCCACCAATTTCATACGCACGATTCTTTTCCCCATTTCAACCCTGCAACTTACTACATCGTATTGGCCGCTTATTTCCTCGGAACCAAACGGAGCTATATTCAAGGATACTCTTCCTACCACCGGTAGGCCTAATTGACGGGCAATTTTTGCAGAGATGAAGCTCCTCTGGCTTCCTGAGTCGAGAAATAGGCGGACTCGCTTACTACCTTGCCTTTGTTGAATACTTGCCATGGCTGTTGGCAAGATAGTGCATGGGAGGTCCACATCAGACCTCTGCGCGATCTTTGCGCTCGTGCACGGCTTAGATTCTACTTTAACCTTGGACGGACGGGGGGCATTTTGGTTCTGTGTAGGCGTCGCATTCACTACGGGGCGGGACGTTGTTGATTGACTATTACTATGACTAGGGATTGATTGCGGTCTACCCGCGTCGCAAATCGCAGTGTGGTGCTTAGCATTACAGTTTCTACAGGAATTTGATACGGGACATTTATCGCTACGATGGCCTGATTTCGTGCAATTGAAACAAAGACCCCTTTTTAGTAAAATGCGACGTCTAGCAGCTACGTCTGTCACTTGGCGACATCCGTGAGGCGGGTGCCGTTCGTTACAAAATGGGCAGGAATTATGGTGGATGGGAGGGGTTTTCGGTCTTACACTACTGTCTGTTCTTTTGTCACTCTCAAGACTGTCGCCTCTCTGCAATGCATCGTCTTCTAACATTCTTACTATGAAATCTATTGCCTCAAAAAACTCGTCCAACGTATAGTCGCATTTCCTCAAATGCTCTACCACCTTGCGGTATAGTTTTCCCTCTGACAATTTTTGATTAATGAGGCTCATGACCATGCCCTGGCCTAAGTCATTGGTACTAAGTCTTTTGATTTGCTCAATAATGATAGTTAACTCAAAACGGAACCTTTTTAATTCTACTGGGTTTAGTGACGGCACAAAGATGTTTGCTAACTTGCGGTGCAGAATCACAAGTGTTTGGTGCACGTTGCCATACTGCTTATCTAATAAATCTAATGCTACACTGTAGTTCGCGGCGGTTACACTCAGAGATTTGATAATCCGGAGCGGCTCTTTGCCCAACGTCCCCAATAAATACGTGAATTTAGACACTTCGTCTAAATCCGCTCTTCGATCCACGTGGATCGTGAATAATTCACGGTACGATGCGTACTCTTGCACTTCCCCTTCAAACGTGGGGAGAGGCAGCGGCTTCAACCTGGGGAGGGCAACATTCCCCGTTGAAGGGCCTTTCACTTTATCTATTCTATTGTACAATAGTGTGGAAGCGCGTGTCGCTTCACCTAACATATGCCTAATTCGGGCTTCGATACTAGACTCTAATTTAACTCTCTGGTTTTTGTACAACTCTTTAAGCTGTCGGACCTCTGCCTGCAACTCCGTTACCAAATTCTGGTAAACGGACTCGGAGTAGGTCTCAATCAGTGCCCTTTGCGTTTCGCTTAGCAAATCCTCCAGTAGGCCCATCGACGCCTCGATATGCACGATCGTGGATACAGCCATCTTAATTACTTTACTTTACGTTTGGGGGGGTTGGACAAGGCAAGGAAAAAAGGACAATTTAACGTTAAGAAGGGACTCAAAGAACTGACCCACGTGGGCGATCGCACATCGGGACGTAGAGGACCTTAATTGTTCGTCTCTCTCTCTCTCAAAGGCTCATATTTTAAATTAATCCTGTCCGGCTCTGGGAAGCGCTTGCGATCCGGTTCGAAGGACCAAATGTCGTGATTTTCACCAGTTTATTATATTTGCCCGATGTACTGGGCGGATCGCAAGGCCTTGAAGAGGCAAGACTCGCCAAAACCCTCCAGGAGTTAACTAAAATACGGCGATAAAATTTACAATTTTATTACAAAAATAAACTCTGATAAAGACAAAAAACATTCTTAAGCATTCACAAGACTTACTGAAAAAAGACTGACCCTAAGTAATGTAGCATGTGCTCTTCAAGCACTAAGTCCACACCGGACTCATTAACAAACTGAAAATAGTGCCAATTCGAATTCAATACACAACGAATCACACACCAAATATCCCTATTCTTATTTAACTCAGGATTCAGATCCCCAATCACAAGGATCACTACACTAAACCGCGATATAAAAAAACTAAACTTCTTGCACACAAGCCTTTACTACAACCAACCTGGTAGACAAGGTAGAGAGGAGAGGTAACAATTAGAGGGGACTTACTTCGGTTGGGGACGTTGGATCAAAGAGGACGAGCTGTCCTTGCAACCCCCGACGTCACCTTTTAGACGCAATTTGCCCTGAACCTAAATTTCTACATTGGATTTTTTTAACATGTTACAACAGAATGACTTTATTTTTCCTAATCTTAAATTACCAGCAATTGATTTTATTAGTCTCAGCGCCTTCCTACCAGGTGGTTTCCTTTTTTGGCTCTAAACGTTCACGTCTGGAACTACATTCATTCGCCCGCGAGTTTCTCCTCTCCCTCCAATTTGACGTAGTCGTAGGCGGAGTCAAATGGCGGGAATTTCGATTGATCGGGTCGAAATTCCCGACATCATGTTCAACAGAAATGAACTGGCATCAGGATTCAGGGATAAATACTTCAATTTTCATTTATTAGATTAAGAAAGTCATCCTTGATTCGAATTTACTGTATCAAATAATCTATATTTTCTCAATTTCAAGGTATATATATATATATATATATATATATATGTATATATATGTTATATATATGAAGATTTATATAAATATGTATACACACACACATATATATATATATATATATACATATATATATCATATATATATATATATATATATATATATATATATACAGTATATATATATAAAGATTTATACATATATATACATATATATATATATATATATAAAGATTTATACACATTATTTATATGTATACGCATGTAATATATATATATATATATATATACCCATGTTCATTGCAGGACAAAGGCCT
>NC_090730.1:166998928-167006428 GCF_036898095.1 Palaemon carinicauda
CTCTCTCTCTCTCTCTCTCTCTCTCTCTCTCTCTCTCTCTCTAACTCTTTTAATGAAATAAACGACGATTGCAGAACTACGATGACAGTGAAGCCCTCTACACCCTGAAATTTTAAATTTCACCGTATATGTGAGAATGTGTAGCTTCAATATTGAACATTCTGTATCATTTAATTACATTCAACGCTAAATGGATTGAACTAAACATTTTGAAACACGTTATTTTGAATTCTCCGAAGACTCTTAAGATCACTTTGATGATTCTTACTCTTATAAGTAGTTTTTCATTCAATACGATAAACTTGTGGGTCATTGTTATTTATTTTCCTTTGTCATTTTTTTTCAGTGGAAAATAGATAAAAGATTGTAACTCACTTCAGCGATTTTTGCATTATAAAAGATTTATTCTGATAAAAATTATTATGTTTACACGAAAGATAGTTAAACAACCACGAAAGAATTGAACATTTTAAAAGATTTTCATATATTAATTTGAATTATTAATTTAGTGTCAAAAGTCTGACATGTTCTATATTGGTGATGGATGTTTCCGGCTACATATTATTATTATTATTATTATTATTATTATTATTATTATTATTATATTATTATTATTATTACTGGCTAAGCTACAACCATAGTTGTTAAAGCAGGATGTTATAAGGCCAAGGGCTCCAACAGGAAAAAAGAGCCCAGTGAGGAAAGGAGATAAGGAAACAGATAGAATAGTGTGCCCTAGTGTACCCTCCAGCTAGAGAACTCTAACCCAAGACAGTGGAAGCCATGTTACAAAGGGTATGTCACTACCCAAGGCTAGAGAACAGTGGTTTGATTTTGGAGTGCCCTCCTAGAAGAGCTAAAGAGTCTCTCTATCCTTAACAAGAAGAAAGTAGCCACCGAACAATGTAGTGCAGTAGTTAACCCCTTGAGCGAAGAACTATAAAACTAACAAATATAATCCGTATACTCTTATAGTACGTAATGTATAATTGTTAAAAGCTAATGATAGACCTAGGGAAGGTAGAATAGCAGGCAATGAATCTAAGAGAGAGAGAGAGAGAGAGAGAGAGAGAGAGAGAGAGAGAGCGAGCGTTGCCTTAGACGTATTCCTATTTCTTAGTCTAGAAAATTTGAATTGGATCTATGAAGTTGGGCTTAACCTGGTGTTGGGGCCTGTGAGGAAATTCACCGCTGGAGTACATCTAGGGTAAAATCCTAACGTTCGGAGTACATCTAGGGTAAAATCCTAAAGTTCGGAGTACATCTAGGGTAAAATCCTAAAGTTCGGAGTACATCTAGGGTAAAATCCTAACGTTCGGAGTACATCTAGGGTAAAATCTTAAAGTTCGGAGTACATCTAGGGTAAAATCCTAAAGTTCGGAGTACATCTAGGGTAAAATCCTAAAGTTCGGAGTACATCTAGGGTAAAACCCTTAAGTTTGGAGTTCTTACAGGGTGAAATCCTAAAGTTCGCAGTACATCTAAAGTAAAACCCTTAAGTTTGGAGTACTTACAGGGTGAAATCCTAAAGTTCGCAGTACATCTAAAGTAAAAGCATTAAGTTTGGAGTACTTACAGGGTGAAATCCTAAAGTTCGCAGTACATCTAAAGTAAAAGCATCAAGTTTGGAGTACTTACAGGGTGAAATCCTTAAGTTCGCAGTACATCTAAAGTAAAACCCTTAAGTTTGGAGTACTTACAGGGTGAAATCTTTAAGTTCGGAGTACATCTTGGGTAAAACCCTTAAATTTGGAGTACTTACAGGGTGAAATCCTTAAGTTCGGAGTACATCTAGGGTAAAATCCTAAAGTTCGGAGTACATCTTGGGTAAAATCCTAAAGTTCGTAGTACATCTATGGTAAAACCCTTAAGTTTGGAGTACTTACAGGGTGAAATCCTAAAGTTCGCAGTACATATTGGGTAAAACTTTAAAGTTTACTCTGTGCAGTATAAGCTAGAAGAGGTTGAACAGCAAAATGAAGCAAGGAGTCAGAAGCGGAGACAAAGTAGAAGGATATAAAGCAAGTGCAGAGTGTGGACAAGGGGCCGTTGCACGGACCCTTAGGTAATCCAGACAGTACAGCGCATAAGGTGCACAGACGGTACACTGCCCCCCACCCCACCCCTCTTACGGGGCAAGAAAATATGAAAACGCTCATTAGTGCTTTTGTGAAGAGCTCACAATTTCATGTATTACTCTCTGTGGTACGAATTGACATTGCTTACAGGGTTGACAGATCTTCTTGACGTTTGTACAGAGTTGCCAAATCTCCTCGACGTTTGTACAGGGAAGTCTGATCTCGACGTTTGTACAGTGTGCCAGATTTCCTTGACATTTGTTCAGGGTTGTCAGGTCTCCTTGCCGTTCGTATAGGGTTGCCAGATCTCTTTGAGTTTTTTTGTACAGGGTTGTCAGATCTCCATGACGTTTGTACAGGGTGCCAGATCTCCTCGACGTTTGTACATGGTTGCCAGATCTCATCGACGTTTGTACAGGGTTGCCAGATCTCCATGACGTTTGTACAGGGTTGCCAGATCTCCTCGACGTTTGTACAGGGTTGCCAGATCTCCTCGACGTTTGTATAAGGTTGCCAGATCTCATCGACGTTTGTACATGGTTGCCAGATTTCATCGACATTGGTACAGGGTTGCCAGATCTCCTCGACGTTTGTGCCAGCTAGATCTTTCCAACATAACAATTCTGAAGTGTGGGGTTGCGAAAGATCATTTTATTGTCTGCTTCTGTGTTTGGCAATGGGCCTAACCTTTTGACTAAATAGTCCCACAGCGAAGCAAGAGTTTCCAGTTATTGGCGGTGGACATAGCCTTTTGGTAGATAGCAAGACTATAAGGCAGAAGTTGTTCTTTTAGTCGCTTTCTACAACACGCAGGACTTACGTTGGTAGTATTTTTACACCCCTACTTCAGGTTATTATCTAATTTATTTACACCCCTACTTCAGGTTATTATCTAATTTATATGTATATATATATACATATATATATATGTATATATATATATATATATATATAATTACTAGGTTGGTTTGCTCAGCGATTGGACTAAAGTCTTCCCCCCCCTCACCAATCCGTACTGGCCATCGGGGTGTTGAAGACTGGTCAAACCCCAGACATGAATAAAGTCATGTCTGAAGCCTTTGTCGTCCGGTGGACTAGAAACAGCTGAATTTGTTGATGTTGGTCTGTGCGTATGTGTGTGTTTGTATATATATATATATATATATATATGATTTAATCATTCAGGAGAAAAGTAAGTGAATGTTATTGGATGTGATCTATTATTCTCCAAAAGAGAGAGAGAGAGAGAGAGAGAGAGAGAGAGAGAGAGAGAGAGAGATATTCAATATTATATGTAAATGATATTGAAATCGATAAAGTTAGAGATAACTATGATATATGTAGTTAGGATTGACATCTGTGTGAGAGAGAGAGAGAGAGAGAGAGAGAGAGAGAGAGAGAAATTAGCTGCATCATCGGACAATCCAGGAACGATTTCTTTTTGGAGGGGCGCCGACCTGCTTGGCCGCAAAACTTTTAGAAAGGAAGCGAACGTCCTTCAGAGGAGAGTTATAATTCTCTCGTAAATGGTGAGAGGGGGGGGAGGAGGAGGAGGAGGAGGGGGGGGGAGGGGGGGGGGAGGAGTTGTTTCTCGAGTGGTAATATTGCCAAGTCATCTCCTGTGGGTCAATCACTCGTTTTATTTAGGCTGGGGAGAATTAGGTGATGGTTTTAACCTTCTGTGGTTAGGAAAATTCACTTTTGTGTGTTTTTTTTTTTTTTTTTTTGGTCAATTATATTTTTTTTTGGAGTTTTCAAGCTAGTTTTTGAAAGGTTTAAAGGCTGTTCGTGAATGGAACAGGTTAGGGACAGTCACGATGTCCTAGCTAGCAGGACAATGCCCTAGAGACTGATCATATATATATATATATATATATACATATATATATACATATATATACATATATATATATATATATATATATACTTTACATACAGTATATGGATGTGTGGGGTTTAATCAGAGCCCAAACCCACCCTCCACCCTAAAATAGGATCAGGGAGGGGCAGGCAATGGCTGCTGATTCGGCAGGTAAACCTTATAGGCTCCCCTAGACAGCCTCCCCAATCCTTAGCTTGGAAGGATGGTGAGGTTGCAGGCACTGCAAGAAACTATCGAGCTTGAGCGAGGCTCGAACCCCAATCTGGCAGATCGCCAGACAGGGTAGTTTCCAATAGTCCTTCAGTTATAGCATATATAGCAACTTCTTTTGATATAAACAAAAACATTTCTAAGAAAATCAAATTAATTTGGCACACATGACCATACAAAAACAACATACACTTCTCGTTGTCATTTTTATTGTCTGCATGTCTTGTAGGGATGAGGTTGTTAACCCCATGACCTCCTCTAACCAGGTTATGAGCCACTATAGCTGTGTAATTACCAGGTACATAACTCATTAGGTGGATCAACAGTTTTGTAATAGATTCTCCTATTTCCAGTAGACCAGCTTTTGGTCCATCTGGTATTTATGCATACATATATATGTATGTATATGTATATATATACACACACACACACACATATATATATATATATATATATAATATTCATTTGTATACAAATATATATGCATATATATACATAATGCAGTATATACATTACACATATTTTTCTTTGAATTAGGGTTAATATATATATATATATATATATATGTATATGTATATATATACTGTATATAATGTAATATTATATATATATATATATATATGTATGTATATATATATATATACTGTATATAATGTAATATATATATATACATATATATATATATATATATATATAATTTGCATAATCTATTACTTGGGATTAGGGCGCATATATATATATATATATATATTTATATATATATATATATATATCTTTATTGGAAATTGCAGTAGAAGCCTGGAATATACCTTTCGTATAGATTAGTATTTTAATCAAAGCATTCACTTTAGTTAAGACATATCACATGGACCTGAGGTTGGATAGTTAATGTTTATATAATGTAAATAGTAAATGAACACAAGGGATATTGTTTGTTCTTTAGACAGCAAGGCATAAGATATACTGTATACTGTATAAGTTAATTTTTTACAAATACATATTTACACTATAAACATATATACTTTAATACTGGTTTTCTTGGTGTGTTTTATAATTCATGATTTTCATATACTAACATTAGTCACTTAGATAAATATTTACATGACACAAATAAGACTAGTTTATAATGTAATAGATAAAGATGACTACAATTTATATATTTTAAAACTTCATTGCTTTGAATTAGGGTCAGCACAGTCTCTGCGCTACCTGGGCGCTGTTCTACTCTTGGTTTCGTTTAATATGTTACTGGGTTTTCCCAGTAACTTCAAGGCTGTACGGCCTGTACCCCGTCGTAAGTATCTTTGGACTTGACTAAGAGATATTTGATATTCGTGTACGTATTTGTGCGTGCGTGTGTACTCAGAGGGATTTTTATATGAGTTATGTGGGGCAAAGATTTTAATTTTTTTGTATATATATATATATATATATATATATATATATGTCTGAGGCTGTTATTTATGAATCTCATGAAAATAGGTCAGTAAAAGGAAGAATGACCCGCTTCAGAAGAAGGAACGGTAGTGTACGGGCAGATGTAAGAGATATTATTTGGCGATTTTGAATGTTTGGGAGTGGGTGGGTCGTTTCTTAGCATTATTATTGATTTTTTAAGTAATAGATCTCAAAGAGTTGTTGTTGATGGGCACCATAGTGATTATAGGAATGTGATATCCGGCGTTCCCCAGGGTAGTGTTCTTGGCCCATTACTTTTCATACTATATACACATGAAATGTGGTTTGGCCTAGAAAACAAGCTTGTTGCATATGCAGATGATGCTACTCTCTTTGCATCAATTCCATCCCCTGAATGTAGATCTGGGTTTGGTGAATCCCTTAATAGAGATTTAGCTAAAATTAGTGCATGGTGCAAATTATGGGGTATGAAGTTGAATCCTAACAAAACTCAAAGTATGATTGTAAGTAGGTCAATGACGGTGGCTCCTCAACACCCGGATCTCAGTATTGATAATTCTTCTTTAAATTTGTATGACTTTTATAATTTTAGGTGTCATTCTCGACAGCAAGTTTACTATGAAGAAACACATTAGGTCTCTGTCTTCTTCAATTACACAAAAAAAATGCCTTATTGAGAAAGTCTTACAAGATTTTCGGTGATCAATCTATTCTGAAGAAGTGTTTTAATTCTTTCATTCTACCTTGTTTTGAGTATTGTTCTCCTGTCTGGTCTTCAGCTGCTGATTCTCATCTTAATTTGTCGGACAGAAACTTAACGGTCTATTAAATTTCTTATTCCCGATCTAGATATTAATCTTTGGCACCGTCGTTCAATTAGTTCATTATGCATGTTGCATAAGATTTTTCATAACTCTGACCATCCTTTACATTCAGATCTCCCTGGACAATTCTATCCTGTTCGTAATACTAGACAGGCAGTTAAGTCTAATAGCCAGACCTTCTTCATCATGAGGCTCAATACTACACAGTATTCTAGAAGTTTTATTCCAGCTGTTACCAAGTAGTGGAATGATCTTCCTAATCGGGTAGTTGAATCAGTAGAACTTCAAAAGTTCAAAGTTGGAGCAAATGTTTTTATGCTGACCTGGCTGACATGAGTCTTTTTATAGTTTATATATGACATATCTGTTTTGACGTTGTTAATAGTTTATATAGGACATATCTGCTTGGACGTTGTTGATTGTTTATATATAACATATCCGTTTTGACGTTATTGTTTTTAGAACGATTTATTGTTAATTTGTTCTCATCATTTATTTATTCCCTTATTTCCTTTCCTCACTGGGCTATTTTTCCCTATTGGAGCCCTTGGGCTTATAGCATCTTGCTTTCCCAACTAGGGTTGTAGCTTGGCTAGTAATAATAATAATGATAATAATTTCTTGACTAATTTGTTAGCGATATAATGATTGTCGTAAGAGGCATTATTTCTACGATCTCGGTCGTTCGTCTTATGAGATTTCTTAACTAATTTGATAACATAAGGAATGATTGTCGTAAAAACCATTATTTTTAAGATTTTTACCGAGATGGTAGATACTCGTAGCAACAATTTGGGGTAGCCTCTTTCTTTTCTTTTATTTATGCGTTACTATAGTCCATTTCTTTTAGCGATGCATATTTGCACCGACTCGCAGCGGTGCCCTTTTAGCTCGGAAAAGTTTCCGGATCGCTGATTGGTTGGACAAGATAATTCTAACCAATCAGCGATCCGGAAAATTTTCCGAGCTAAAAGGGGCACCGCCGCGAGTCGGTGCAAATATGCACCGCTAAAAGAAATGGACCATAGATAAGGTTCAGGGTCTATCAAAGCTTTTTTAAAGGTCTCTCATGAATGCAAGGGACAGT
>NC_090730.1:167008928-167012457 GCF_036898095.1 Palaemon carinicauda
CCAGTGAGGAAAGGAAACAAGGAAAAATAAAATATTTCAAGAACAGTAACAACATTAAAATAAATATTTCCTATATAAACTATAAATTTTTCAACAAAACAAGAGGAAGAAAAATTAGATAGAATAGTGTGCCCGAGTGTACCCTCAAGAAGCAAGAGAACTCTAACCCAAGAGACAGTGGAAGACCCTGGTACAGAGGTTGTGGTACTGTTATTGTTTATTGCTTTTACCCATACTTGGCTCGATAGTAATTGCCCGGCAGTTTCAATATATTTTTATGAGAGGTTACGTAACCATGATTTTAATTATTACGTGACAGATTTCGAACTTTATAACTATTTTGCCCTTTTTTAATATTAAATTGAAAAGGATTCTTTATGTATTGTTACTCAAAGTTGAATTTTGATTTAGATGTCTCGAATAAAAGATAGTTGTTTTGTATCAAATATCCCTCAACATCAAGTTTTTCATATTTATGTTTTCCACGAATCACATCTTAAAATTATTGACGTGATATTGTTTAAAGGTATTTCATGTTGATATATAACCTCTAAGTCACATTCGGGTTTTGATATATGTATATATATACATATATATATGTATATATATACATTAAATATATATATATATATATATATATATACATACTCACACGCGCGCGCGCGCGCACACACACACGCACATATATATATATATATATATACATACATACATACATATACACATAAATATATATGTATATCTATATTTTATATATATATACATATATAATATATATATATATATATATAATATGATACACACACACACACACACACACACACACACACAGTAGGGGTGGGGCGGGGCGTTCTTAAGTGCAGCAAATTCATCTCATTTTTAGCCTGCACTTGAAAAAAGGTGGGGATTCTTTGTTTTTATGGTGTATCAACTTTTAACGGGGGTGAGAGTAAAAAGTTTTCACTATGTTCATTTGAATTCCATTGATTCTATGGTCAACTGAGCATTTAACTAATTAGTTGGTAATAAGATGACTGTGGTTGGAATTGACAACGGTGAAATATTACATATAACTGACGACCTCATGTCTATACCTATCTATCTATCTATCTATCTGTATATCTATACAGAATATATATATATATATATATACATATATATATACGTATATATATATAAATATATATATATATATATATATGTGTGTGTGTATATATATGCATATATATATACGTGTATATATACATATATATGTGTATATATACATATATATACACATATATGTGTATATATATGTATATATATACATATATATACATATTGTATACTACAGAGAGAGAGAGAGAGAGAGAGAGAGAGAGAGAGAGAGAGAGAGAGAGAGAGAGCATAAATATATGCATTATTCGATGCAGGAAAGATCTGATGCCTTTCCTTTTTCTTGTATTGTTGTTCGTCCTGTAGATCATCATCCTTCTATTGTTAGACGTATTTTGAAAGGAAATATCATAACCTCCATCTGAGAGAGAGAGAGAGAGAGAGAGAGAGAGAGAGAGAGAGATCTTGCCCAGTACGGGAAACTACTGTATGATATTAGATGTTCTAGCATTTTGTTAAAAAGATCTTTGACTTACATGGTTTGGTTTGAAGGCGAAACCAAGCATTCGCAACGTAAAGGCGTGGGAATCTGAGATTAGTGATGTTTATGAGAGAGAGAGAGAGAGAGAGAGAGAGAGAGAGAGAGAGAGAGACCCATTTAAATTATCATCACTAATTCGTATTTTCTCAAGAGAGAGAGAGAGAGAGAGAGAAAGAGAGAGAGAGAGAGAGAGAGAGAGAGAGAGAGAGACCCATTTAAATTATCATCACTAATTCGTAATTTCGAGAGAGAGAGAGAGAGAGAGAGAGAGAGAGAGAGAGAGAGTGAGACCCATTTAAATTATCATCACTAATTCGTAATTTCGAGAGAGAGAGAGAGAGAGAGAGAGAGGAGAGAGAGAGAGAGAGATCTTGCCCAGTACCGGAAACTACTGTATAATATTAGATGTTCTAGCATTTTGTTAAAAAGATCTTTGACTTACATGGTTTGGTTTGAAGGCGAAACGAATCACTTACAACTTGAAGCCATGAGAATATGAGGTTATATATGTGTGTGTATTTTCTCATGACACTTGGTTAGTAACCGCGGTAAAGACTCTCTTTGTTATCCGCAGTAGTTTCATATTATCCGTGGTTGCGTCATTGTTATCCGCGGTAAAGGGGTGTCATTGTTATCCGCGGTAAAGGAGGATCATTTGATGTATATGGCAGTGTTCAGTTTTATTTTTAACTATCATTGCCATAAAAACTGTCTGGCTCCATTGAAAACGTGGCAGAGACGCTGATCATTGGCAAGTTTCATCCCCTTGTATTGGCTTGAAGATAGAGACGATTAGTCTTAACAGGAGAAGCTGTTTAGTTTTAAGATTGATAATTTAAGTCTAAGATGAATGTTATGACTGCTACAAGCTAAGGGACAATTTATCTTTTTGGGGTATCTAAAGAACTAAGGTAGTTATTTTTCATCCATAAGAAGAGAGAGAGAGAGAGAGAGAGAGAGAAGAGAGAGAGAGAGAGAGAGAGAGAGAATGCATTCGAATCTTTGGTGGTATCTAAACAACATACAGTTGTTTTGCACTCATTGTTTTATCTAACGCATAAGAGAGAGAGAGAGAGAGAGAGAGAGAGAGAGAGAGAGAGAGAGAATCCATTCGATTCTTTGGTGGTATCTATACAACATACAGTTGTTTTGTACTCATTGTTTTATCTAACGCATGAGAGAGAGAGAGAGAGAGAGAGAGAGAGAGAGAGAGAAGAGAGAGAGAGAGAGAGAGAATGCATTCGAACGTTCGATTTACATCATGCCAGAACGGCACGTTCACTAGAAACGAAAAGATCCATCCATCTCCGAAGACAATGTCGATGGAGTATTCACGTGTCTTGTAAAGGGCCGCGGAAAAGATAAAAGAGAATGAGTGAATGAGACAAAAGAAATAAGAAAAAGGAAAAGAAGAAGTAAAAAAAGGTAAAAAAAAGTGTTTGCGGCCAATTGACTCCTCCGGTATGCTGTAATGGATGGCACAGCGAGGCCCCGACTATCATCCTCCATTATCGGAGGGCGAAAAACAGGTGCCTCAGAATGTCTCAGCCATTTCTGGCGTGTTATCGAGATACTGCCGAGGGCAAATTACCTGTTTACGAGCTGAAAAGTAAAGGGGGAGGGGTCTTGGGGCACTAGAGGTCAGCTTTTTTTTTTTTTTGTAAATATGCATTTTTTTCTTTTTTAGATATGCATAATAACAAAAGGTTTTTGTATTGAAAAATGTATCAGTGATATTGGTTTTTTTGCTAAATCGTACCGTGAGTCAATAGTGTTTTCTTTCTTGAGAGAATTAAGAAAGTATGTTCCTCTGACCCTAAAGTAACCTTGGGGCACTAGAGGTTAAGTTTTTTTTTTTTTTTTTTTTTTTTTTTTTTTTTTGTAAATAGATTA
>NC_090730.1:167012957-167017957 GCF_036898095.1 Palaemon carinicauda
TGTGAAACAGAAATAAATTACACTGAAGTTTATTCCAAAAGTAAAACATGAATACTTTGTCGGTTACGTATTACTTTCTTCGTTTCTTAGAAGACCGAGGTGGAATTCGGAAAATCTAAAAATAAATTATTACATTATTTTTATTTACCTTTGCCTCGAGTAGCTTCGATGACTTTGGTATCACCTTTTACGGTAAGACAAATGTTGTTTTGTTGATTTTTCAGAAGAGAGAAAAAAAAAACAGTTACATTTTTCAATGCCAAAAAAAATTATTGAGCAAAACTTGCCCTGTTGTACCCCCTTACTTTTTTTATCAGAAATATATTGCTTTGTTCTCAAGAAATAAAACACCATAGACTCTTGGTATTATTTAGCAACAAAAGTAAACTACTGTTACATATTTCAGTGCAAAAACATTTTCTTATTATACATATATATTTGCAAAAAACCGACCTCTAGTGCTAAAAGGCCCTACCCCCATACTTTACGGCCCAAAGGAAAGTATTACTTTGTTGATTTTCCCATTGACTCTTCGTACGATTTAGCAAAACAAGAAAAAAAATGGACAACTATTACAATTTCCAGTGCAAAAACGTTTTGTTTTTATACATACATATTTGCAAAACCTGACCTCTAGTGCCCCAAGACCCCTACCCCCCTTTACTTTACGGTCAGAGGAACATACTTTCTTAATTCTCAAGAAAAAAAAAACACTATTGACTCACGGTACGATTTAGCAAAATACGAATACCACCGATACATTTTCAGTACAAAAAAAACCTTTTGTTGTTATGCATATCTATTTGCAAAAAAAAAAAAAAAAACTGACCTCTAGTGCCCCAAGGTTACTTTAGGGTCAGAGGAACATACTTTCTTAATTCTCTCAAGAAAAAAAAGGACTATTGACTCACGGTACGATTTAGCAAAAAACGAATATCACTGATACATTTTCAATACAAAAAACCTTTGTTATTATGCATATCTATTTGCAAAAGAAAAAAACTGACCTCTAGTGCCCCCTTTACTTTAGGGTCAGAGGAACATATCACTTTCTTAATTCTCTCAAGAAAGAAAACACTATTGACTCACGGTGCGATTTAGCAAAAAACCAATATCACTGATACATTTTCAGTACAAAAAACATTTTGTTATTATGCATATCTATTTACAAAAAAAAAAAAAAAAAAAAAAAAAAAAAACTGACCTAGTGCCCCAAGACTCCTCCCCCCTTTACTTTACGGTCAGAGGAACATACTTTCTTAATTCTCTCAAGAAAGAAAACACTATTGACTCACGGTACGATTTAGCCAAAAACGAATATCACTGATACATTTTCAGTACAAAAACCTTTTGTTATTATACATACCTACTTGCAAAAAAAAAAAAAGAAAAAAAATTACCTCTGGTACCCCTAGGCTCCCTTCCATCCTTATTTTTCGGTCAGAGTAACATATTGCTTTGTTAATTTTCTCAAGAAAGAAAACATTATTGACACATGGTACGATTTAGCAAAAATCGAATATCACTGATACATTTTCAGTACAAAAAACCTTTTGTTATTATGCATATCTATTTACAAAAAAAAAAAAAACCCTGACCTCTAGTGCCCCAAGGCCTACCCTCTTACTTTACGGTCAGAGGAACATACTTTCTTAATTCTCTCAAGAAAGAAAACACTATTGACTCACGGTACGATTTAGCAAAAAACCAATATCACTGATACATTTTCAGTACAAAAACCTTTAGTTATTGTGCATATCTATTTACAAAAAAGAAAAAAAAATCTGACCTCTAGTGCCACCCCCCCCCCTTACTTTACGGTCAGAGAAACATACTTTCTTAATTCTCTTAAGAAAGAAAACACTATTGACTCACGGTAAGATTTATCAAAAAAACCAATATCACTGACACATTTTTTAATACAAAAACCTTTTGTTATTATGCATATCTAAAAAAGAAAAAAAATGCATATCTATTTACAAAAAAAAAACCTGACCTCTAATGCCCCCAAGACCCCTCCCCCCTTTACTTTACGGTCAGAGGAACATACTTTCTTGAATTTCTCAAGAAAGAAACACTATTGACTCACGGTACGATTTAGCAAAAAAAACCAATACCACTGATACATTTTCAGTACAAAAAAACCTTTAGTTATTTGCATATCTAAAAAAGCAAAAAATGCATATCTATTTAAAAAAAAAAAAAAACACACACCTGACCTCTAGTGCCCCCAAGACCCGTCCCCCCTTTACTTTTCAGCTCGTAAACAGGTAATTTGCCCTCGGCAGTATCTCGATAACACGCCAGAAATGGCTGAGACATTCTGAGGCACCTGTTTTTTCGCCCTCCGATAATGGAGGATGATAGTCGGGGCCCCGCTGTGCCATCCATTACAGCATACCAGAGGAGTCAATTGGCCGCAAACACTTTTTTTTACCTTTTTTTACTTCTTCTTTTCCGTTTCTTATTTCTTTTGTCTCATTCACTCATTCTCTTTTATCTTTTCCGCGGCTTTTACAAGACACGTGAATACTCCATCGACATTGTCTTCGGAGATGGATGGATCTTTTCGTTTCTAGTGAACGTGCCATTCTGCCATGATGTAAATCGAACGTTCGAATGCATTCACTCTCTCTCTCTCTCTCTCTCTCTCTCTCTCTCTCTCTTATGCATTAGTTACAGCAATGAGTACAAAATAACTGTGTTGTTTAGATACCACCAAAGATTCAAATGCATTTTCTCTCTCTCTCTCTCTCTCTCTCTCTCTCTCTCTCGTATGCGTTAGATAAAACAATGAGTGCAAAACACCTGTATGTTGTTTAGATACTACCAAAGATTCGAATGTATTCTCTCTCTCTCTCTCTCTCTCTCTCTCTCTCTCTCTCTCTTATGCGTTAGATAAAACAATGAGTGCAAAACACCTGTATGTTGTTTAGATACTACCAAAGATTCGAATGTATTCTCTCTCTCTCTCTCTCTCTCTCTCTCTCTCTTATGCGTTAGATAAAACAATGAGTGCAAAACACCTGTATGTTGTTTAGATACTACCAAAGATTCGAATGTATTCTCTCTCTCTCTCTCTCTCTCTCTCTCTCTCTCTCTCTCTTATGCTTTAGTTAAAGCAATAAGTGCAAAACAACTGTATGTTGTTTAGATACCACCAAAGATTCGAATGTATTCTCTCTCTCTCTCTCTCTCTCTCTCTCTCTCTCTCTTATGCTTTAGTTAAAGCAATAAGTGCAAAACAACTGTATGTTGTTTAGATACTACCAAAGATTCGAATGTATTCTCTCTCTCTCTCTCTCTCTCTCTCTCTCTTATGCTTTAGTTAAAGCAATAAGTGCAAAACAACTGTATGTTGTTTAGATACTACCAAAGATTCGAATGTATTCTCTCTCTCTCTCTCTCTCTCTCTCTCTCTCTCTTATGCTTTAGTTAAAGCAATAAGTGCAAAACAACTGTATGTTGTTTAGATACCACCAAAGATTCGATTGCATTCTCTCTCTCTCTCTCTCTCTCTCTCTCTCTCTTATACGTTAGATAAAACAATGAGTGCAAAACAACTGTATGTTGTTTAGATACCACCAAAGATTCGAATGCATTCTCTCTCTCTCTCTCTCTCTCTCTCTCTCTCTCTCTTATACGTTAGATAAAACAATGAGTGCAAAACAACTGTATGTTGTTTAGATACCACCAAAGATTCGAATGCATTTCTCTCTCTCTCTCTCTCTCTCTCTCTCTCTCTTATACGTTAGATAAAACAATGAGTGCAAAACAACTGTATGTTGTTTAGATACCACCAAAGATTCGAATGCATTTCTCTCTCTCTCTCTCTCTCTCTCTCTCTCTCTCATACGTTAGATAAAACAATGAGTGCAAAACAACTGTATGTTGTTTAGATACCACCAAAGATTCGAATGCATTCTCTCTCTCTCTCTCTCTCTCTCTCTCTCTCTCTCTCTCTCTCTCTTATACGTTAGATAAAACAATGAGTGCAAAACAACTGTATGTTGTTTAGATACCACCAAAGATTCGAATGCATTCTCTCTCTCTCTCTCTCTCTCTCTCTCTCTCTCTCTCTCTTCTTATGGATGAAAAATAACTACCTTAGTTCTTTAGGTAACCCCCAAAGATAAATTGTCCCTTAGCTTGTAGCAGCCATAACATTCATCTTAAGACTTAAATTATCAATCTTAAAGCCAAACAGCTTCTCCTGTTTAGACTAATCATCTCTATCTTCAAGCCAATACAAGGGGATGAAACTTGCCAATGATCAGCGTCTCTGCCACGTTTTCAATGGAGCCAGTCAGTTTTTATGGCAATGATAGTCAAAATAAAACTGAAAACTGCCATATACATCAAATGATCATACTTTACCGCGGATAACAATGACACCCTTTACCGCGGATAACAATGACGCAACCGCGGATAATATGAAACTACCGCGGATAACAAAGAGAGTCTTTACCACGATTACTAACCAAGTGCCATGAGAAAATACAGAAAGAACAATAATCTCAAAATCTTATACCTTTACGTTGCAAGTGGTTCGTTTCGCCTTCAAACCAAACCAAACCATGTGGCCTGATTGGTAACGTCTCTGCCTGGTGTTTGCCAGGCTGGGGTTCGAGTCCCGCTCAGACTCGTTGGTTCCTTTAATGTCTGCAACCTTACCATTCTTGTGAGCTAAGGATAGGGGGTTTGGGGGAGCCTATAAGTCTATCTGTTGAGTCATCAGCAGCCACTGCCTGGCCCTCCCTGGTCCTAGCTTGGGTGGAGAGGAGGCTTGGGCGCTGATCATATAATATATGGTCAGTCTCTAGGGCACCGTCCTGCTTGCTAGGGCAGTGTCACTGTCCCTTGCCTCTGCCATGCATGAGCGACCTTTAAACCTTTAAAAGATCTTTTTAACAAAATGCTAAAACCATCTGATATTATACAGTAGCGCCCGTACTGGGCAAGATCTCTCTCTCTCTCTCTCTCTCTCTCTCAGATGGAGG
>NC_090730.1:167027957-167030457 GCF_036898095.1 Palaemon carinicauda
TTACGGATTTCACCCTGTAAGAACTCCAAACTTAAGGGTTTTACCCTAGATGTACTCCGAACTTTAGGATTTTACCCTAGATGTACTCCGAACTTTAGGATTTTACCCTAGATGTACTCCAAACTTTAAGATTTCATCCTGTAAGTACCTTAAACTTAGGGGTTTTACCCAAGATGTACTCTGAACTTTAGGTTTTCACCCTGTAAGTACTCCAAACTTAGGGGTTTTACCCAAGATGTACTCCGAACTTTAGGATTTCACCCTGTAAGTACTCCAAACTTAAGGGTTTTACTTAAGATGTACTGCGAACTTAAGGATTTCACCCTGTAAGAACTCCAAACTTAAGGGTTTTACCCTAGATGTACTCCGAACTTTAGGATTTTACCCTAGATGTACTCCGAACTTTAGGATTTTACCCTAGATGTACTCCAAACTTTAAGATTTCATCCTGTAAGTACCTTAAACTTAGGGGTTTTACCAAAGATGTACTCTGAACTTTAGGTTTTCACCCTGTAAGTACTCCAAACTTAGGGGTTTTACCCAAGATGTACTCCGAACTTTAGGATTTCACCCTGTAAGTACTCCAAACTTAAGGGTTTTACTTAAGATGTACTGCGAACTTAAGGATTTCAACCCTGTAAGAACTCCAAACTTAAGGGTTTTACGCTAGATGTACTCCAAACTTTGGGATTTTACCCTAGATGTACTCCGAACTTTAGGATTTTACCCTAGATGTACTCCGAACTTTAGGATTTTACCCTAGATGTACTCCGAACTTTAGGAATTTACCCTAGATGTACTCCAGCGGTGAATTTCCTCACAGGCCCCAACACCAGGTTAAGCCCAACTTCATAAATCCAATTCTAAGAAATAGGAATACGTCTAAGGCAACGCTCTCTCTCTCTCTCTCTCTCTCTCTCTCTCTCTCTCTCTCTCTCTCTCTCTCTCTCTCTCTCTCTCTCTCTCTCTCTCTCAGATTCATTGCCTGCTATCCTACCTTCCCTAGGTCTATCATCTTTTAACAATTATACATTACGTACTATAAGAGTATACGGAAATATATTTGTTAGTCTCATAGTTCTTCGCTCCAGAGGTTAACTACTGCACTGCATTGTTCGGTGGCTACTTTCTTCTTGTTAAGGGTAGAGAAGACTCTTTAGCTCTCCTAGGAGAAGGACACTCCAAAATCAAACCACTGTTCTCTAGCCTTGGGTAATGCCATACCCTTTGTAACATGGCTTCCACTGTCTTGGGTTAGAGTTCTCTAGCTGGAGTGTACACTAGGGCACACTATTCTATCTGTTTCCTTATTTCCTTTCCTCACTGGGCTCTTTTTTCCTGTTGGAGCCCTTGGCCTTATAGCATCCTGCTTTAACAACTATGGTTGTAGCTTAGCCAGTAGTAGTAGTAGTAGTAGTAGTAGTAATAATAATAATAATAATAATAATAATAACATATAGATGGAAACATCCATCACCAATATAGAACATGTCAAGACTTGACACTAAATTATTCATTCAAATTAATATATAAAAATATTTTAAAATGCTCAATTCTTTCGTTGGTTGTTTAACTATCTTTCGTGTAAACATAATAATTTTATTCTGAATAAATCTTTTATATTGCAAAAATCGCTGAAGTGAGTTACAATCTTTTATCTATTTTCCACTGAAAAAAAAATGACAAGGAAAATAAATAACAATGACCCACAAGTTTATCGTATTGAATGAAAACCTACTTGTAAGAGTAAGAATCATCAAGGGGATCTAAAGAGGCTTCGGAGAATTCAAAATAGCGTTTTTCAAAATGTTTAGTTCAATCCATTTAGCGTTGAATGTAATTAGATGGTAGAGAATGTTCAATATTGAAGCTACACATTCTCACATATACGGTGAAATTTAAAATTTCAGAGTGTAGAGGGCTTCACTTTCATCGTAGTTCTGCAGTCGTCGTTTATTTCATCAAGAGAGAGAGAGAGAGAGAGAGAGAGAGAGAGAGAGAGAGAGAATCATTTTCACTGTCCGCTTTAATCATTTTCACGTCATAGTGCTACCTAGTTACAGCCTAGCAAGCAATAATAATAATAATAACAATAATAATAATAATAATAGAGAGAGAGAGAGAGAAAGAGAGAGAGAGAGAGAGAGAGAGAGAGAGAGAGAGAGAGAGAATCATTTTCACTGTCCGCTTTAATCATTTTCACGTCATAGTGCTAGCCTAGTTACAGTCTAGCAAGCAATAATTATAATAATAATAATAGAGAGAGAGAGAGAGAGAGAGAGAGAGAGAGAGAGAGAGAGAGAGTCATTTTCACGTCATAGTTGTAGCCTAGCGAATAGTAATAATAATCATCATCATCATCATAATAATAATAATAATAATAATAATAATAATAATAATAATAATAATAATAATAATAACAGGCATCCTCTTCTGCTCGTCATTTTGATGATAAAGAAAATAAAATAAAAATTTGCTAATCTAATTTCATGTACATATA
>NC_090730.1:167045457-167047957 GCF_036898095.1 Palaemon carinicauda
TGTATGTTATATATATATATATATATATATATATATATATATATATATATATATATATGTATATATATATATATATATATATATTATATATATATATATATATATATATATATATATATATATATATTATATATATATATATATATATATATATATATATATTATAGCCACGAAAGAAAAAATTAAAAGACTTGATTGGAGTTAGTACTTTCATCCACTTCATTTTTCCTTTCGTGGCTATAATACATTTTATATTCATCACGCGTCAGTTTTCGTGATTTCTACACACACACACATACACATACACACACACACACACACACATATATATATATATATATATATGTATATATATATATATATATATATATATATATATATATATATATATATATATATATATATATATATATATATATATATATATACATACATTCATATAAAGCATGCGTTTTCATTAGACATAAAATAACTCGTAGGATAACCTGTTTTTATATAAATATAAGTGGCAAAAAGGATTGATAATTACCAATATTTCTCAATATTATTCCTATCATAGTCTCAAAATGCAACTCTCTCTCTCTCTCTCTCTCTCTCTCTCTCTCTCTCTCTCTCTCTATGTTGTGAGGTGTTGTCCAATGGGTTAAGTGAATTCATAGTTCTAACTATTTGGGCACTCAGTAGAGAGCATGTCTTCGCCACGCCAAGAATTCTTATTTTGCTCTTAACTCCACTGCGTACTTGTACTTCCATGTATTTTCTTTAAAATCCATGGGGTTTATCTTTGGGTCATACTCCACATATCCACCAAGTTTGGTTAAAATTGGTTCAGTAGTTTTTGCGTAATGTTGTTCACAAAAGTTAAACAAACAAAATATTTGCCATTTACTCAACATTTGATTATTTTCAAAGTACCGCTGCGTACTTGTACTTAGATGTACTTTATCCAAATTGTTGCAGACTCATCTTTAGGTCATAGTTATAGTTTATATATGAATTATTGATTTCAGTGTTGTTACTGTTCTTAAAATATTTCCTTTTAATTGCTAATTACTTTTCTTATTTCCTTGTTTCCTTTCCTCACTGGGCTATTTTCCCTGTTGAAGCCCCTGGGCTTATAGCATCCTGCTTTTCTAACTGGGGTTGTAATAATAATAATAATAATAATAATAATAATAATAATAATAATAATAATAATAATAATACCCAACATGACTACAAAGTTTGGTCGAAATCAGTACAATAGTTTTAGTGTAAAGTTGCTCACAAACAAATAAATAAACGGATTTTGATGTAGGAAAAACCTATTTTTGGATGAGATAGCCATGTCGTCCTGATGGAAGGTCCCTTCTGCAGCTTCCTACTGTGTAATATTTCTGCGAGTGATATTACAAGAGAAATACCGTCAGGTATCACGGGGTTCTAACCCCTGGAACGACTATCCGAAGATATCGTGTATAATCAAGGACGTATCCGTAGATAACCATAGATATCTGCACCCCCAACAGACTTTACCCAGTCTAGTCAACTAGGTGGGAAGGATAAGTGAGGAGCCGTTACATATCCTCTCCCCCGTTCGTACAACTACATAGGTAAATACAAACCCTTCGAAAAAAAATCGTCAATTTTGACGAAGGCAATAAAGAATTTACTCTTAATAGCTGTTTTTATCTGTTGTTGCATTAGATGTAGCAAGAGTTAGACTTTAATTGCTTCTGGAGATAATTTTTGAGAAATAGCCTTTTCTAACATTAATGATCAAACTAGAGAAAATTCGTCTGTTTGATGGCGATAAAATTTGATAAACTGTTAACTTGATTTTATCAGTTTAATGCTTCGCTGAATATAATTTTGATCACAGATAAAAGATAATTATAACTTTATCTGCTTGTTTATTTTCATCTCCCCTATGGCCTTATATAATAAAAAGTAAGTGTCTGGATATATATATATATATATATATATATATATATATATATATATATATATGTATATGTATATATATATATATATATATATATATATATATATATATATATATACATGTGTGTATGTGTGCGTGTGCGTTTGTGTGTGTACATATATATTGTATATATATATATATATATATACAGCTCTCCCCGTCCTTCGGGTAGATGGGAAAGGAAGTAGTCATACCCTGATGAGATGGGGTACGTGTGTATCTTCGCATATCTACCTAAATATCTAGCCGTCATTTTTTTACGGGTCGCGTACATTAACTAGTGATAGATAGTATTTTTGGAAACCGATTTCATCAAATTGAAATTGCCTTCCCTCAATTTTTAATATCAGACTGAAGTCTTTATGTCTCTAAAAGCTTATTTAGCAAGCCATCAGTAACTCAACACTATCACAATAATTAAACGTTGTGATGAGTGTCAAAATATAACCTTAAAAAATAATTACAATTGTAATTAAAACCTTAAAAAATAATTACAATTGTAATTAAAACCTTAAAAAATAATTACAATTGTTATTA
>NC_090730.1:167050457-167073386 GCF_036898095.1 Palaemon carinicauda
TGAAAGGTGTCTAATTTCAGTTCCAGTTTCGTCAGAGTAGATACTCACCAGAACGTCAGCCGGGCAAGCCCAACTCCCCACTGTGGCGCCCAACCACAGCAGTGGCCTCCCCAGTAAACGGTCCCAGGGCTGGGATCGATCTGCTGCCATGCAAATGCTAGGCAAGCACGTTATCACTGTACCAGTTTGTGCTTTTTTTGTCACTACTTTCATTTCTTTCTTCTTTATGGAATATTTATTCTAGAAATTTACTTTATTGTGAGATCTTTAACTTTATCCTATTAAGGAAATTTTATATTAGTATTTCAATGTCAGTATCTAGGTCTTTTCTCAGATCTATATAAAATGTAAACATATCCAAAGTCACACTAGTCAATTCGTACTTAGGTAATCCAAGTTATAAACATTTTATTTCAATATTAACAATACTATTTTACTTCATCGGAAGTTTATTTTTGTATGGATTATTAGGATTATAATTTATTTATGTTTTTTTAATGGTTTTATTGATATTCAATGTGTAATTTGTAAGTAAAAAGGCATATTATAAGTTCTTTACCCGGTACGATATTGCTAAGGGCATGGTGAACGTCTGGATGAATAAGCGATACGGTTGTAGTAAAAACTTCAATTTATTTGCTTATTTAAATGTAATTGCTTAGTGTAAATCACTCTGATGATGAATATGGACATTGCAAAGAGTATGTATGTTTCCTTGAATATCTTAGACTGAACAATGACTTGCTGAGAGCTGAAAACTTGAAGGTCACGGTTCCTACCCTCTTTCTACCTGCGTGACGTTGCCCAACTCCTTATCGTTAATAATCAGTGGCAAGTATCTTACCCAAGTCAGTACTGTGCGTCAAGTCATCCTAGTGGAATATCAAGTCTTTTTTGTTATTTAATGAAACTTGTGAACGTTATATTGTATGCCGAAAAGGCTCCACTGAACGAGCGAGTCTGGAAGCTGAGTGGTCCAGGATAAAACTTAATTTTACCTTCTTACGCTTTTAATATTCAAGTTGTGGCCGTGAACCTGAGCTACTTGTGAGCTATTGTGTTGTCAAAGACTTAAAACAAGCCTGCCTTCTTTCGAGTGATATACATATTGTTATTTTGACGGGTAAACTAGGGTAGCCTAGGCCCTGAATAGCTACCCAACATGTATAGGTAAGTAATCAAGTCCATTTTTAACTAGAATTAGTTTATACCCATCATCCGGTACATCAAAAAGTCATATTTCTCCTCGGGCTTTATGTATGATAGGGGCCACCTGTATGTATGATGATGCCCGACTAAGAATACGGCAGTGTAAAGGGGGTCGCAGATATGCCACCCAGTTAGGTAAGTAGGTAAGGACACTGCTTGTAGGTTAGGTTAGGGGGCCCCCAGTTAGGTAAGTAGGTAAGGACACGGCTGTTAGGTTAGGGGGGAAGCTTATGTTTTTAATGCACGCGGAAGGAACTGGCCGCTAATATACAAAGGCCCCTTCTCATCTAAATTTACGCTGTCTTGCCCTTACTATTGTACAATAAAGTATCTGAACGGTGCACCAGTAAACCTATGGATCTCTACTTAACTTAACCTTGGAGCTGTATCCTTACTGACTTACCTACCCAGGGGTGGGGGCTGTTATCCCCTTTAGACTGCAGCATCCTTAGCTTACCCTAAAAATAAGTCCCAACCCTGTGCTTCCATCCCAATTCGCTCCAATTGTGGCAAGGTAATATATTGTAAATTATAAATCTAGCTTGATAATATCGTATTTTTAAATATAAAACTTACCCGCTGGTTATATAAAAGAGCTGAAGTCCCTGACGCCAGGGCAGAAATTCAAATCTCGCGCTATCGAAGATACGCCAGGTGTACCAACCGCACCCTAGCGGTAGAACAGGTGGAACTACACACCAACTCCAGTTCTTCTCTCTGCCGTCATAGCTGACTGACATATAGAAGTTCGCTCTCGTGTTTTACTCTCTTGGGAAGTTGTTTGGTGATGTACAACGTTCTTTTTGAGTTTAAGCTATCGTTGATTAATTTCCCTTGGTTCTTATCTTGAAATCTTTTTGTTTGAGATTTTCTTTATTGCTTTTTCCCTTACTTTTTGCTTGTCGGTCTCTCACGTTAGCTTTAAAAATGGCCGACTCCTCCCCTGCTCAGCGTAGGTGTGTTAGTGAGGGTTGTCGTACACGACTTCCTAAAGGATCTATTGATCCTCATTCTATTTGTGTAAAATGTAGGGGTAAATTTTGTTCATTAGATGATAGGTGTAATGAGTGTCTTTCCTTAACTAATGATGATTTTGTTACTTTCGATCGTTATGTTAGGAGACTAGAGAGAGATAGAGTTAGGCGTAGTTCTTCCCGATCTGTGGATAGAGCCTTACCTAATTTACCTGTTCCTAATCCTGTTCCTTCCCCTGTGGTGGTAGATCAGGAACCTACTATGAAGGACATGTTTACTGCTATTTTGTCTCTTGGTGAGAAAGTTGAGTCCTTAGCAGCCGATAGAAATACTATCTTTTCCGAGTTAAAAGTATTGAAAAACCGTGAGCCTATCGGAACTGTGGAAAGTGTTTCAGTGTCTGATGTGGTACCGAAGAATCGTGACTCTCTCGGTGTTGTGACAAGTGTTGATAATGTGTTTAGTGTTGCGGAGGGTGCGTCGGCACGATCTTGTCGTTCACCTAGCCTAAGACCTCTTTCGAGCTCTCGAACCCATGGGAGAAGTAATGTCGAACGGCTTAAGGGAACGAGAAGCGTCATCAATCGTGCAGACGTCCCCTCGAACGTTCCTGTTTCCGTAGCTCAGGTCGTTCACCCTCATCGTAGGAAAGGTGAGGTTCATGCGTTATCCCCGTCTTCCGATGAAGGGTCGGGGAGTGAGATCTGGCGTCGAGCGTCTAGACCGCTTAAATGGACGCATGATGATTCACAGCGTCGGGAATCGCCTGTGCGTCCAGGATGTAGTTCGTGGGGTTCACCGGAACGTTTCCGTTCTCCCAGCGCTTGCACTCCGGCCAAACGTTCAGATCACCGTGTTCGTGTGGATATGATTCCTTCCGATTCGGACCTTGTTACTATTCATGCACCCCCTCTTCCATCGGATTGGCTTTCTTCCCCCGAAATGCGTGGTGACGTTGGTGCGAATCTTCCTTCTAGGAGTTCTGTTGATCCGAAATGGTCTGCGCTTTTGTCTATGAAGGAACAACTCTCGTCGTTGATGGATTCTTATCAACCAGGTGTTGGCGTTATGTCTGGGCGTTCGATGTCAGACCAGTTATCGCACAAACGTTCGATGGTATCTGGTCTTGACGAGTTATCACTTAGGCGGTCTCCCAGTCATAGTGTTCAACGCCAGGTTGATTTTGATGAGTCGCGTCAGAGAGTTTTGGTTGACCAGTTTTCGTATTCTGGTCGCGGGGAAGAACATCGGCGTCGACAAGTGGACGAGACGCGTCAACGATTTGAAGTAGTGGATCGTCCGCGTCAACAATTTTGGACGCGTCGCGTCAAAACATTGATTTGCAGCGTCGACATCCTGACTACTTTGATCGTTCGCGGCAACAGTCCTCGGACTTTACGCGACCTCGCGGCGATCTTCAACAGTTACCTTCTGATTTCAAGCGTTCTTCTGTTCAACAGCAGTCGGATTCTAAGCGGTCTAGGCAGTTGTTGGTTGAGGATGATCGTCTACACGTCCGTGTTTCGCATCAATCTACTTCTACTTCTCCCCATCAGATTGACGCAGATGTTGGCCTTGACAGGCAGTCCCATCCAGACTTTGTTCCTTCGGTTCAGGCTGCAGCTGTTGCTGCACTGCCAGAAGACGAACCAGAGGAAAAGTCGGATGAGGATGATCCTATTGAGGAAGTCTCTGAGAATGAGGAGGAGAAGCATTATCAGCATGCTGTGGACCTTCGCAAGTTTATGCTTATTCTGACTGGAATTTTCCCGGATTCTTTTACCCCTGTGGCCCCTCGTTCTCCGCCTTCTGAATTCATCTTAGGTAAAGCTACCAAGGTTCCAGTTTATACCAAGATGGTTCTTTCTCGATCCTCTAAGCGGGCCTTGAAGTTAATGGGTTCTTGGTTGGACTCCAAGAAATCTTTTGGCAAGACGGCCTTTGCCTTTCCTCCCGCTAGGTTAGCCTCTAAATCTAGTGTGTGGTACGAGACTGGTGAAGTGTTGGGCTTGAGTTTTCCTTCTTCTGCTCAAGGGGATTTTTCAAGTTTGGTAGATGCTTCTCGTCGTCTTGCCTTAAGGAAGACGAAGATTTGGTGGTCCATTCCAGAGTTCGACCATTTGCTTAAAGGTCTTTTCAGGGCCTTCGAAGTTTTTAATTTTTTGGACTGGGCTTTGGGGGCTTTGAGTAAGAGGGTCTCTGATATGACGGAAACGGACACTAGTGGTTTGGTTCATTTGATGTCCTGCTTGGACAAAGGTGTGAGGGATGGCTCCAACGAACTTGCTGCCTTGTTTACAGCTGGAATTCTCAAGAAAAGGGCCACGATGTGCTCTTTTCTCTCCGCAGGAGTGTCTCCCTACCAGAAAACGGGCCTTCTTTTCGCACCTTTGTCTAATTCCTTATTTCCGCAGGAATTGGTAGGCGAGGTGGCTACTGCTCTCACGCAGAAGGCCACACATGACTTAGTTACTCATTCGACTAGGAAAGTTTTGCCTCCGTCATTCTCCTCTCGTAAACCTAAGGAATCTTCTTCTGGGTTTCGACCTCAGTCCTTTCGTGGGAAGTCCTCTGGAAGAGGCTCTTTTAAACCAGAAGGAAGGAAGCCTAGAGGCAGAGGGGGCAAGTCCGGCCGAGGTAAAGTCTGACTGCCCTCTCCTTCAGACAGCAGTGGGTGCCAGGTTGACTCACTTTTGGGAGGCTTGGGAGAGGAATGGAGCGGACCCCTGGTCCGTCCAGGTGTTAAAGGAAGGCTACAAGATCCCCTTCCTGACCAATCCTCCTTTAGTCACAGATCCAGTGGATCTTTCGCCCAAATACAGAGAGGGTCCCAAGAAGCAAGCCATGCTTCTACAGACGTCTCTTTTATTAGAGAAACAAGCAATAGAGGAAGTGCAGGATGTTACGTCTCCGGGGTTTTACAACCGCCTTTTTCTAGTACCCAAGAGTTCCGGGGGGTGGAGACCGGTTCTGGACGTAAGTGTGCTAAATGGTTACGTCCAGAACTCGACGTTCATTATGGAGACTCAGAAAACAGTTCTGGCAGCTGTGAGGAAGGACGATTGGATGGTCTCTTTAGATCTTCAGGATGCCTATTTCCACCTTCCGATTCATCCCAGCTGCAGACGTTATCTGACGTTCATGGACGGAAACAAGGTCTTCCAGTTCAGGGCTCTTTGTTTCGGACTCTGCACGGCTCCTCTATTGTTCACCAAGATCATGCTGAACGTGGCAAGCATGCTGCATTTGAGGGGAATCAGGGCCTCTCTGTATCTGGACGATTGGCTGATAAGAGCCTCCTCAGCCGATTGTTGTTTGAAGGACCTCAAGATGACTTTGGATCTCTCCAGAGAACTGGGTCTCCTGGTGAGCTCGGAAAAATCACAACTCATTCCATCCCAGGAGATTCTTTATTTGGGGATGGAGATTCACAGTCGGAGTTTTCGGGCTTTTCCGTCGTCGGTGAGAATCCAAGCAGCCCTCCTAAAAGTCCAAACGTTCCTGAAGAGAGATCTTTGCTCCGTCAGAGATTGGATGAGTCTTCTGGGGACTCTCTCGTCGTTAGAGAAGTTCGTGACCCTGAAGTCAGAGCGGTAGCGACTTCAGTGGCCTTTAAACAGAACCGTTCTCTGCAAAGTCTGATGGATACGACATTTTGGTGAAGTAAGTCTGTTTTTGCATCCCATTATTTGAAGAATGTTCAGACTCGCTATGAGGACTTTTTTACGTTGGGTCCTTTTATAGCGGCTAAGGCGATAGTAGGTGAATGATCTACCACTACGTTCCCTTTTTTCCTAATACCCCTTTTCTATCTCTTGGAACTCGTTTGTTATGGTTGTTTGTGGAGATTGGGCGTCAGTCTTCCGCAATCTTTGATTTGGTTAGGTGGTCAATTTGTTCCTTGAGTGCACCCTGAACAAGGGTATTGGTTGAGGTTCTGTCATGTTATAGGTGGTTGTACCGTTTGACAGCTCCTAGAGATTTTCAGCCCGAGTGGATTACTGGATCTCTTAAGGATAGCGGACGAAATGAGGCAGAGTATCATTGCTGTCAGCTTCCTTATCAGGTGAGAACTGCTTAAGTTTATTGTATGTAACCCTTAAGTGAATTTTCTATATGTAGCTGTCTCTGACCCGCCACCAAGGGGTGTCAATCAGCTCTTTTATATAACCAGCGGGTAAGTTTTATATTTAAAAATGATATTTTCATAATAAAATAAATTTTTCAATATTAAACTTACCCGATGATCATATAGCTGTCAGCTCTGCTGCCCGACAGAAAAACCTACGGGCGGAATACGCCAGCGATCGCTATACAGGTGGGGGTGTACATCAACAGCGCCATCTGTCAAGTAGGTACTCAAGTACTCGATGTCAACGCAGAACCAATTTTCTCTCTGTCGTGCCACTGGCAAGACCTACTAAATACGCTGTTACTAACTGGATTTGTTTTCACAACTATTTGGTGAAGTACACTATTCCAGTTTTGAGCTTTCGCTATGCAGGGGTTTTATCTTCATTTCAAAACTTAAACTCATTTTGGATAGATTTAATTATGGTGACAAAGAGAGTATGGACTCTCTTTCACTTTTAAATGGCCGACCCTTCCCTTAGACGGAAGTGTGTTTAGGTTTTTAGTAATTTTGCTTAACACGTTATAGATCTATATATTTTATAGCTCTCCGCCTTTATTAGGCCTCTTCGATTAACTTTCCATTTATTATAAACATATAAAAATAAATTTTTATGTTTTGTTTATATGCGACCTTTCCTGATAGTAGGCGGTCCTAACTTGGAACCGAAGTTAATTAACGTTGAGCCCGTTATATCGTATTTAACCTTTAAAGAATTTAAAACTTTTTAAATTTTTATGTTTTATGAAAGAATTTCTTTGATAGTCTCGTACTGTTTTCAAAGATGAACTAACGTTTAGTTTTTTAGTCTACGCAGTTGTTGACGTTCAGGACGTTCAACATGCGCTCTATCGTTACGATAGAGAGAGAGTGTATCACGGTTTCACTTTGCAGTAAGAGTAAACCGATTCTGGCGTTTCGTTCATTCTTTCTTAGCTTAAATGGTTTAAATTCTAAATTAAAGGAACTTTTTATTTGGAAAACCTTTCAGTTTTTTCCTTTAGCAAATAACATGTTTTGACGATATATAATTGGGCTCTTCTCTCAGGTGCGAAATCAAGAGAGAAAGAGAGAGAGAGATAGAGACGGAGGGAGAGAGAGGAGAATAAACGTTTCGTTCAAGCGGGTAACGTTGTTCTCGTTTTACTCTCCTCCCTAGTCGCTGTACGGGGAAGAAGGTAAAACGTTTCTAGGGTTTTATTCTTGTTCCCAGGCTATGTGCGGTGAGAGATTGTAAATGTAGTTTATTTGAACTAGTGTTTAGTCTCTTTCCCAGCCACTGAATTCTTTATCTTTATATATGTTTTCTGTTGCATTATACGACTGTTTTCGCAATTACTACCTTTTAATGAAGGGTAGGATTGCGTGTTTCAGGTAGAAATCAGTAAAAGTTTCGATTTCAGTGAAATAAGTGCAAAACAGAAAATCGAAGTGATAAAGTGATATGCGCAAAGTGTTACAGTGTTGCGTCCGAGGGTTCGTCTGTTCGTGCCTGTCGTTCACCTAGTCCGGGACCTCTTGCAAGCTCCCAAGCCCAGGGGAGAAGTAATGTCGAACGACTTATGGGTTCATCAGGCCTTGATCAACGAACAGACGTTTTTCCCTCCGTGGTTTCGGGCGTATCTACCCAAGATCGCCCCACCCACACAAAGACGAGAGAGCCCATTTACTTCTCGTCTGCGGAAGAGGTTTCTCGTAAGAAACCTTGGACCAAGGTCTCGCAGCTTATTAAGTGCAAGTCGGTCCCTTCCGCGCAAGTCCAACGGCCCAGGTGTAGCCACTGGGTCAGTTCGGACTCGCTGCAGTCTTCCGATGACTGCACACCTCCTAAGAGAGGCAAAGTGGTACCGCAACAGGCAGTAACTCCGTCTGTTGCCGCACCCGCTGTTGTAGACCCTAAGTCACAACAGGCAGTAGCTCCGTCTATTGCCGTACCCGCTGTTGTAGACCCTAAGTGGTCTTTGCTGCAGTCTATGCAGACTCAGTTAGCTGCTGTTATGCAGGAGTTTCGTGCGGAGAAGGTTGACGCTGCACCCGTTAGCCTACAACCTACCACGGTTGTGCGCCCAGCAGACGCTGTGGCTGCCTGCTCCCACACTCCAGCTGTGAGAGCTCCTCCACCCATGCGCAGTCGACCCTGCCAGACGCATGCTGACGTTCACAGACGCACGGAACCCTCCGTTGACGTGCGTGTGCTACCACAACAACAGGAGGGTGGAGTTAAGCTGCCGTGTTTTGACACGATGCGTCAGCCTCCGCAACCCACTGTGGTTACCGCCACTCGCCCGCAGCAGACTAGTCAGTCAGGAGTTGAGGCTTCCCCACACAGCTTTGGTTGTTGCCAGCTCACAGACTGTCAAGCAGTTACATGACGTTGCCTTCTGGTCTGCTACTAATGCACCAGTGCTGTATGTCCTCACGCACCTGTTGTGGTTGACAGTTCAGTTTTTTGACAGTTCACAGACTGTCAAGCAGTTACATAACGTTGCCTTCTGGTCTGCTGCTAATGCACCAGTGCTGTATGTCCTCACGCACCTGTTGTGGTTGACAGTTCAGTTTTTGACAGTTCACAGACTGTCAAGCAGTTACATAACGTTGCCTTCTGGTCTGCTGCTAATGCACCAGTGAGCCCCTCACTGAGATAACCTAGCTTTTCTCGGACAAGGTTCCTGTAGATGAGAAAGTGCTGTTCTCCCTCCTACTGATATTCCTTTGAGGACTCTGTCATTTGGAGAGGAGCCTTAAGCTGCTTAGCCTCCTATGGACTTTAATTAAATCATGATGATTTTTTAAGGATCTTCGTCCGGATCTTGTAACTGCTGCTCCTCGTTCGCCTCACGTCAGAACTTACACTAGGCCTAGCTACTTCGAAGCCGTTGTTGTTAAGCTAGTGCTCTCTCGCTCTCCTAGAGAGCGTTACGTCGGCTAGGCGACTGGTTTTTGCACCAGGAGGAGTTTTAGGGATACAGCCTTTTGATTTCCCTTCTTTTTATCTGGCTTATAGAGCGAGAGTCTGATAGGACACGAGAGAAGTTCTCAGCTTGGGAGTTCATGCCTCTGCCCAGGTAGACTTCTCACTTCTGGTAGACTCGGCCAGGCGCATAGCCAGGAGACGCTCCAGTTGTTTACAGGTCAACTTCTCAACTTTTGTCGAGCCTTTGAAGTTTTGCTGTACTATTATGTCACACATAACAAGGCTTCCAGGGATGGTAAATGGTTCCGCTTCAGTCGCTAACCCCGTCTGTTGCCACACCTGCTCCCATAGACCCTAAATGGGCTTTGCTGCAAGACATGCAGTCCAAGCTTGTGTCCTTGATAGAGGACTTAATACGGAGAAGAACCTTCTGGCCAACAACCTTCCTACCGGTTGGTTGTGCGCCCTGTTGACGCTGAGGTATCCTACTCGCGTCCGCCAGTTGAGGTGGTTCCCCCACCGATGCGACCCAGTGTGGGTTGCCAGTCGCACGTTGACGTTAAGCGACGCTCGGAGGTGGTTGTTGACGTTCAGTGTGTCACGAGGAAGACGTTCAACAACCAGCAGAGGTGACTTGTTGTGACGCAGTGCGTCAACCTCAGCAACCCGGTACGGTGTTGACTGCACAACCCAGACAGTCTAGACAGTTTCGGGTTGACGCTGTACTTCCTCGCGTCCCCATGGTTGTTGACAGTTCACAGACTGTGCAGCAGTACCACGATATTGCGTCCGGCTCCGTCACGCATCCTCCAGTGCGACCGGATTCAGCGAGTCAGACGTTGCCCACTCCGTTGCCGTTTCCTCATCAGTTTCGGATGAGGAACCCTCTGATGAGGACGTTGCTGAACAAGACGATCAACCCTCAGCCCTGCTATCCATCCAGAAGATGCTGAAGAAGGAACGCTGCCCTGTCAGGCTGTGGATGAGTCTGGTAAGGACACTGTCATCCGTGGTTCAATTTGTGTCACTAGGAAGACTACACCTCCGTCCTCTTCTATACCATCTAGCTTTTCACTGGAAAAAGGACAAGACGCTAGAAGCGGTCTCGATCCCGGTTTCCGGAAAGATAAAGTCTGGTCTGACTTGGTGAAAGGACTATATCAACCTTAGAAAGGGTCTTCCCCTGACTGTTCAGACTCCCAACCACGTTCTCTTCTCGGACGCATCGGACGTAGGCTGGGGTGCGACATTAGACGGTAGGGAATGCTCGGGATTATGGAACTCGAGTCAAAGGACAATGCATTTCAACTGCAAGAAGCTACTGGCAGTACGTCTGACCTGGAAAAGCTTCAGGTCTCTCCTTCAAGGCAAAGTGGTGGAGGTGAACTCGGACAACACACGGCTTTGACGTACATCTCCAAGCAAGGAGGGACCTACTCTCTGACATGGTACGAGATCGCAAGGGACCTCCTCACCTGGTCAAAAGGTCTAGACTTTTCACTAGTAACGAGGTTCATCCAAGGCAACTTGAATGTCATAGCAGATTGTCTCAGTCGGAAGGGACAAATAATTCCAACAGAATGGACCCTCCACAAGGATGTATGCAAGAGACTTTGGGCCACCTGGGGCCAGCCAACCATAGATCTCTTCGCAACCTCGATGACCAAGAGGCTCCCAATAGTTTGCTCACCTATCCCGGACCCAGCAGTAGTTCATATAGATGCCTTTCTACTAGATTGGTCACATCTAGATCTATATGCATTCCCTCCGTTCAAGATTGTCAACAAGGTACTGCAGAAGTTCGCCTCTCACGAAGGGACAAGGTTGACGTTAGTTGCTTCCCTCTGGCCCGCGAGAGTATGACTCACCGAGGTACTTCGATGGCTAGTAGACGTTCCCAGAACACTTCCCCTAAGGGTGGACCTTCTACGTCAGCCACGCGTAAAGAAGGTACACCAAGGCCTCCACGCTCTTCGTCTGACTGCCTTCAGACTATCGAAAGACTCTCGAGAGCTAGAGGCTTTTCGAAGGAGGCAACCAGAGCGTTTGCTAGAGCAAGGAGAACATCCACCCTTAGAATCTACCAATCGAAGTGGGAAATCTTCCGAAACTGGTGCAAGTCAGTATCCGTATCCTCGACCAGTACCTCTGTAACTCAAATAGCTGACTTTCTCTTATATCTGAGGAAAGAACGATCTCTTTCAGCTCCCACTATCAAGGGTTACAGAAGCATGTTGGCATCAGTCTTCCGTCACAGAGGCTTAGATCTTTCCAACAATAAAGATCTACAGGACCTCCTTAAGTCTTTTGAGACCACGAAGGAGCGTCGTTTGGTTACACCTGGTTGGAATTTAGACGTGGTACTAAGATTCCTTATGTCAGACAGGTTCGAACCGCTTCAATCAGCCTCCCTGAAAGATCTCACCTTTAAGACTCTTTTCCTGATATGCTTAACCACAGCTAAAAGAGTCAGTGAGATTCATGCCTTCAGCAAGAACATCGGATTCTCATCCGAAACGGCTACATGTTCTACAACTTGGTTTTCTAGCCAAACACGAGCTGCCTTCTCGGCCTTGACCAATATCGTTCGATATTCCAAACTTATCGTATGGTTGGAAATGAACTAGAAAGAGTATTATGTCCTGTAAGAGCTCTTAAGTTCTATTTAAAAACCTTTACGAGGCCCGTCTGAAGCTTTATGGTGTTCAGTTAAGAATCCATCTTTGCCTATGTCAGAGAATGCTTTATCCTATTTTATCAGACTGTTAATACGAGAAGCTCATTCCCATCTGAATGAGGAAGACCAAGCTTTGCTGAAGGTAAGGACACACGAAGTTAGAGCTGTCGCAACTTCCGTGGCCTTTAAACAAAATAGATCTCTGCAAGTATATTCGACGCAACCTATTGGAAAAGCAAATCAGTGTTCGCGTCTTTTATCTTAAGAATGTCCAGTCTCTTTACGAGAACTGCTACACTCTGGGACCATTCGTAGCAACGAGTGCAGTAGTGGTGAGGGCTCGACCACTACAATTCCCTAATTCCATAACCTTTTTTAATCTTTCTCTTGAAATGTTTTATTATTGTTTTTGGGTTGTCCGGAAGGCTAAGAACCTTTCGCATCCTACTTGATTTGGCGGGTGGTCAAAGTCATTTCTTGAGAAGCGCCTAGATTAGAGGTTTTGATGAGGACCTTTAGTATGGGTTGCAACCCTTCATACTTCAGCTCCTAGGAGTCGCTCAGCATCCTATGAGGATCGCGAGGCTCAGTAAGGAAGACGTACTTAAAAAGGCAGAGTAATTGTTCAAGTCGACTTCCTTACCAGGTACTTATTTATTTTATGTTTGTTATTTTGAATAACTGCTAAAATGAAATACGGAATACTTAGCTCATAATAATGTCAACATGTAATGCTGGTCTCTACCCACCCCCCTGGGTGTGAATCAGCTATATGATCATCGGGTAAGTTTAATATTGAAAAATGTTATTTTCATTAGTAAAATAAATTTTTGAATATACTTACCCGATGATCATAAATTAAAGGACCCACCCGTCCTCCCCATAGAGACCCAGTGGACCGAGGAGAAAATTGGTTCTGTGTTGACATCGAGTACTTGAGTACCTACTTGACAGATGGCGCTGTTGATGTACACCCCCACCTGTATAGCGATCGCTGGCGTATTCCGCCCGTAGGTTTTTCTGTCGGGCAGCAGAGCTGACAGCTATATGATCATCGGGTAAGTATATTCAAAAATTTATTTTACTAATGAAAATAACATTTTCAATATTAAACTTACCCGATAATCATGTAGCTGTCAACTCCGTTGCCCGACAGAATTCTATGGAGGGATACGCCAGCTATCACAATACTAGAAGGGGGTGTACTTACCAGCGCCACCTATGGCCAGGTACTCAAGTACTTCTTGTTGACACCTCCTCAATTATTCCTCTGTCGTGCTTCCGGCAAGACGTTCTGGGATACGCTTATGATCTTCGAGTATTTTCACGGCTAATTGGTGAAGTATTCTCTCAGATTTCGGCTGTCGCTTTACTGGAAACCTTCTTATATTAGCTAGATAGCTTTTATATAGTCCTGATTAACGGTTAACGATCTTTTGCTTGATTTTGGAACCCCCTTTGGCTAACTCTTTGGATTCAAGATGTCTGACATTTCGCAAGCCCCCTCCCATAGACGATGTAGGTCTTGCAATAGGCGTATTCCGAAGGCCTCGGTAGATCCTCACACCGCTTGTTCTGACTGTAGGGACAGGCCCTGTCAGTTAGAAAATCGATGTGAGGAATGCGCCGGACTTTCGGAACTGGAATTTGTCCGTCTTTTGAAATATTCAACTAAGTTAGAGAGAGGTAGAGTTAGGAGGAGTTCTTCTCACTCTTCACTTTTTTCCTCACCTCATGATCCCCTACCTTTTCCTACCCCTGTAGTGGCTACCCCCGAACCTACTGTTTGCCCTCCGCCTGATATGTCTGTTGTTTTGCGTGCTATTCAGGCCTTAGGCGATAAAGTAGAGTCAGTGGTAAGTGATCATAAGTCTCTGATGGCCGAAGTCAAGGAACTTAAGGTCAAGAGTGCAGTGGGTGGAATTAGTGCCAGTGCTGTGACGAGTGCTAGTGTCAGTGCAGTGCCAAGTGCTAGTGTCAGTGCCAGTGTGGTGCGTGAGGATACTTCTGTGCGAGCCAGTCGTCCTCCCAGTCCGGGACCTCTTGCAAGCTCCCAAGCCCAGGGGAGAAGCAATGTCGAAGGGCATAAGGGTTCGGCAGGCCTTGTTAGGCGCACAGAAGTATCCTCGGTGGTTGCGGGCGTGTCTTCCAAAGACCGTCACTCCCACCTGCAGACGATTGAGCCCGTCTTTTTCTCGTCCGCTGATCAACTGTCAGGGAAGAAACGTTGGTCTCAGGTCTCGAGACCACTTAAACGCAGAGTCCAGTCCGCGAGTGCTCAGCCAGGTTGCAGTCATTGGCTCAGCTCTGACTCGCCGCAGTCATCTGTCGACTGCACTCCGCCCAAGAGGAGTAAGGTTCTGCCACAACAGAGCTCGACTGTTAAGGCTTTACCTCAGCCTACTGTAGTTTCTGCCGACCCCAAGTGGACTCTTCTACAGTCCATGCAAGCACAGCTTTCGGACTTGATGCGTGAGTGTCGGGCTGAGAGTGTTGCGCCTCCGCCTCCGCCTACACTCCCTCCGCCTGCGCTCGCTCCGCCTGCGCTCGCTCCGCCTGCGCTCGCTCCGCCTGATCGCAGTACCACCTGCCAGGCGTACGATGTTGAGCCTCGTTCTGAGTTTGCTGTTCCCAGTGGTGTTCAGCCTCCGCCTTCTTTAAGGCAACCTTTACAATGGGATCAGGAGGATTATACCTCTCTTCCTCCGCCTCCACTTGCTGCTCCACCAGTGGTGCAACACTCGGTTGAGGTACAACAACCTCTCCCGTCCATGAGTCAGTCTCCTCAGCTCTCGCTGCAGCGAGCTCAACCCTCCACAAGGCAAGCACCACTACACCTTAGCCTTGCGCCTCAGGAGCCTCAGCTTGCGAGACATTTACCTTGTTCTGCGCAGCCTCTACCTCATCGCGCTCCGCTCACACCACAGGAACAGGAACTTGCTACTCCGCTTCCGCCAACAGCTCAGCAAGCGCAACCCTTGGGTTCAACCAGGAGTCAGCCTCCTCCACCCATGCGCCTTCCTTCTGCTTCGTCTTTTATTCAGCCTTTGCAGTCTGAGCCTCAGGTTTTCCCTCAACAGTTACTTGAAGAGGAAACCACTAATATTGTTCCTACTCGTTCTGACTCTGCTGTTCAGCATTCTTGTCCGATCTCTTCGCTACACTCTGGTGATGAGGCGTCTGATGATGAGGCGGCACACCTGGATCCCTCGTCAGACGTGGATGAATCCAAGCCTTCTCCACAGTCTATTGACTTTCGTAAGGTCTTGGCTCTGCTTAGGGAGGTTTACCCAGACCACTTTGTCTCTGCTATTCCCCGCTCTCCGCCATCTGAGTTTTCGCTGGGCATACAACAAGCTAAGTCCACCTATACTAAGCTAGTCCTAGCAAGGTCCTCTAAGAGAGCGTTAAGGATCTTAGGGGAGTGGCTGCAGACTAAGCAACACCTTGGCAAAAACTTCTTTCATGTTCCCTCCGACTAAGCTCACTTCGAAAGCGAGCGTTTGGTATGCCACAGGAGAAGCACCAGGCTTGGGAGTACCTGCCTCTGCCCAGGCTGACTTCTCAAGTCTGGTAGACTCGCCTCGGAGAACTGCAATGAGGCGCTCTAAGGTTTGCTGGACCTTCTCAGACCTTGATCACTTACTGAAGGGAGTATTTAGAGCATTTGAGATGTTCAACTTTCTAGACTGGTGCCTGGGGGCCCTCAGCAAGAAGACCTCTCCTGCGGACAAGGATTCTGCCATGCTATTAATGTCCTGCATGGATAAGGCCATTAGGGATGGATCTGGTGAGCTTGCGTCGATGTTTGTATCAGGGGTTTTGAAGAAAAGGGAACAGCTGTGTAACTTCCTTTCCTCCAGCATTACACCTTGTCAAAGGTCACAACTCCTTTTTGCTCCGCTCTCGAAGTTCCTCTTCCCCGAAGAGCTGGTTAAGGACTTGTCTGCTGCCCTGATACAAAAGGACACACACGATCTTGTAGCCTCATCGGCTCGTAAGTCTAAGGTTGCTACCTCAGTCCCCAAGACTTATCGCTCCCCAGTGGCTGATACCCCTGCTACGAGGTTCATACCGCCCTTTCGTGGTAGAGCCCCCAGCCGAGGAAGCTCCCGTCCAGACTCTTACAGGAGCAGGTCTAGGAAAGGCTCCAAGACATCTAAAGGAAAAAACTGACTCTCCGCATCTCCAGACAGCAGTAGGAGCCAGACTCAAGATCTTCTGGCGAGCCTGGGAGAAGAGAGGTGCAGACGCCCAGTCTGTCAGTTGGCTGAGGGACGGTTACAGGATTCCATTCTGCCTCAAACCACCTCTGACCACATCTCCCATCAACCTCTCTCCCAACTACAAAGAAGAGGACAAGAGGCTAGCATTGCACCAGGAGGTGTCGCTACTTGTGCAGAAGAAGGCAGTGGTTATAGTCCGGGACCATCAATCCCCGGGCTTCTACAACCGTCTCTTTCTTGTGGCCAAGAAGACAGGAGGTTGGAGACCGGTGCTGGACGTCAGCGCGCTCAACGCGTATGTCACCAAGCAGACGTTCACGATGGAGACGACGAAGTCGGTCCTAGCAGCGGTCAGACAGGAGGACTGGATGGTCTCGTTGGACTTGAAAGATGCCTACTTTCACGTTCCTATTCATCCAGACTCCCAACCTTTCCTGAGATTCGTTTTTGGAAAGGTTGTCTACCAATTCCAAGCCCTGTGTTTTGGCCTAAGCACAGCTCCTATGGTGTTCACTCATCTGATGAGGAATACAGTGAACCCTCGTTTATCGCGGTAGATAGGTTCCAGACGCGGGCGCAATAGGTGAAAATCCGCGAAGTAGTGACAGCATATTTACCTATTTATTTAACATGTATATTCGGACTTTTAAAACCTTCCCTTGTACGTAGTACTGTTAACAAACCACCCTTTAATGTACAGAATACTTAATGCATGTACTACAGCACCCTAAACTAAAACAGGCACAAATATTAAAGGCGATTTTATATCATGTGTTTCCTAAACACCTAAAAAGCACGATAAAAAATGGCAACCAATGTTTTGTTTACGTTCATCTCTGATCATAATGAAGAAACAAACTCATTTAGTGTACACATATATGTACGTATGGTTAGTTTTTGCATCGATTATATTGATTATACAGTACTGTATGTTGATTTTTTTATTACCAATGTTTTAGTTTACGTATTTTTCTTAGGACTTCCAAATGAAATCTTTTTCTTTATGACGCCGCCTGAAACGACGGCGTGTACGCTCAGTAAACAACCACGCTCAGAACAAACAAGGCATTTAACACGCATGATGATAGTGATAAATAATGATACAGTACATACAGTATTTACAGTAAAAGCATTTACAAAATATGTGTACCTTACAAATATAAATTATACAGTACTTGTACGTAGCAAAGCAGGAAAACAATTTGAGAGAGAGAGAGAGAGAGAGAGAGAGAGAGAGAGAGAGAGAGAGAGAGAGAGAGAGAGAGAGAGAGAGAGAGATTGTTTTACGTACGTAAATGTAAATTTTAAACAAAAAAAATATGATAGGTTACAACATGTAGACTTTTAAAACCTTCCCTTTAACTTAATGCATACAGTACGTACATTACTAAACTATAAAACAGGTTAAAGTAAAAATAAAGATTGTTACTGTACTCACCACGAAAGAAGTTCAAGAAAAACTTGAATGACGATGGCGATGAATTTGCTGCACAGTAGAAATGATGATGATGAAGCTGATGATGTGTTCTACTGTGCAGTCAATGATAGTATTTTACGTCTCTTCAGACGGAGGTGTCTTTTCCTGGGACACCTCTTCAACTTCTTCAATTTCTTCCGAAGGCGTACTAGCAGGAGGAACTGGCTCTTTTTTGCGAGGCTGAAAAAACATTGTGATCGGAAGTTGTTGCCCGCTGCTTCTTTTTTCGATCCAAGAGCATCCTGTAGGGAGTCGTGATGTCATCAACCTTGTTGCAGAATTGCATCGAGCGAAACCATATCCTCGTCCCACTCTTGCAACATTTCTTTCGCCTCCTTCATATGGTTGCAGAACTTGGCGAGCCGTTCTAATGTTAAGCCCGTTTCTTCGACATTTTCTTGGGTCTCTTCCTGGGTACCCTCACTCTCTTCCTCACTTGCCGATTTCGTCAGGTCTTCGAGGTCTGCGTCAGTTAGGGGCTGGGAATGGCAGTCCAACAACTCGTCGACGTCTTCAGTCGTCATGTCGCCAAACCCGTCACCCCCAATTATGGCAGCCAACTGCACAGATTTCCGTATTGCAGAGTGTTGGATTTCCGACGGAGTAAATCCCTTGTCGTCGTAAACAATATCGGGCCACAGCTTCTTCCAGCTCGCATTTACGGTTGCAGGTTTCATCTCTTGAAGTGCCTTTTGAATATTCTGCAGGCACGTGGCTATGGTGTACTGCCGCCAGTACGCCTTCAAGTTGAAGTCTTCATCCTCGTCATCTTGGGCAGCATCCACACACGCAACGAGGTCCGCCAAGGTATTCTTCGTGTAGAGGGCCTTGAACGCCCTGATAACCCCCTGGTCCATTGGTTGAATTAATGACGTGGTGTTGGGTGGCAGGAACTCAACCTGAACGCCCTCACGCGACAGGTCAGTTGCGTGTCCACCAGCGTTATCCATAAGGAGAAGGATCTTGAATGGCAAGCCCTTCTCTAAGAGATATTCATGGACTTGCGGGATGAAACACTGGTGGAACCAGTTGGAGGTCAGCATCTTCGTAATCCATGCTTTTTGATTATGCATCCAGTACACGGGAAGGAGATTCTTATTTTTGTTTTTCAAAGCGCGAGGATTTTTCGACTTATAAATAAGCCCCGGCTTTAACAAAAATCCAGCAGCATTGCCACACATCACGAGGGTAACGCGATCCTTGAATGCCTTAAAGCCAGAGGCTTTGGCTTCCTCTTTGAACAGGAAAGTTCGCGACGGCATTCTCTTCCAAAACAAGCCGGTTTCATCCATATTAAACACTTGTTCCGGCTTGTATCCACCTTCAGCGATAATGTTCTTGAAAGTCTGGTTCACGTAAGTTTCAGCAGCGGCAGTGTCAGCGGAAGCAGACTCCCCATGCAGGGAAACGCTTTTCAGGGCGAAGCGTTTCTGAAACTTCGCGAACCATCCTTTGCTGGCGGAAAAACGTTGTTTCTGACGCTGGGAATCAGTGGAGGTCCCTGGTTGAGGATCATCTACATCATCATCTTCTTCAGCATGGTCGCCATCGTCGTCATGAGGTTCCTTTGCCGCAAAATTCTCATACAAGCTCAAAGCCTTTGTTCGGATGGTGTTCGTATCCAACGCTATGTTCTTCTTCCGACAGTCGGCAATCCACACAGCTAAAGCACCTTCCATGCGTACGATCGTTTTATTACGCGTTGTAACGACTCGCTTCGCTGATCTGCTAAAGGTGATTGCAGCAGTCTTTCTAATGTTCGCCTCGTCCTTCTTGATGTAGCGAACGGTGGATTCGTTGATGCCAAAATGGCGGCCGGCGGCCGCGTAACTTCTACCATCTTTTAACATGTCGAGAAGCGTAACCTTCTCAGCTATCGTCATCATTCTTCGGTGGCGTTTAGGCTCACTACCAGCCTTACTAGAAGCAGAACGCTTGGGAGCCATTGTAACAGAAAGTTCAACAAAAAGTTCAACTTAAAACAGTCGCACACAGCACAGATTAAACTTCACAAAGTTAAGAACGTCTACTCAGCAATACGCGGAAAGAGAAAGTGAACGATGCAGCCCCGCGAGAACTGTGATGCTGCGGGTAGAAGATGCGGGCAAAACACCAATCACAGGCTAGATAACAAAACTTGAGTTTTGATTCGTCATCTATCAGCGCTTGAACCAATCACAACCCGTCTTACAGTACATGGTGCGTTGGTTACTCATAGAAGATGCCCCGCGCATACTGAACGTACGTAGATTAAGTACAATACCGTAATAATAATAAATAATGATAATAATACTGTACAGTAATAATAATAATAATAATGATTAATAATAATAACAATAATAATTTTATTAACAACAACAACAATAATAATAATAATAACAATAATAATAAAAATTTACGTACGTACGCTATTTTACGCCTCTCTCTCTCTCTCTCTCTCTCTCTTTCTCTCTCTCTCTCTCGTACGCTTACAGTACTTATTCGAAATGTGATTTTTGCAACAAAGAATATTATTGGATGCAGTACTGTACTACGTACGTATACATACAAAAGATTCATGGAAAAGAAGCACATCCATTACAGTACACACCATTCTAATATGGTATGACTGCATCTGATTTGCGTTTCATGTTCGATTTAATTTTACTACGTACTGAATTATCGTATGATCACATTCTCTTTTCGTGTTTTATTTCTTTCTGTGCTGAATTATATATCATATGTAATGCAATGAACAATCAGTAAGAGCAGATATTACTAATTACAGTATTAATGGAATTACAGGTAACAAAATATCGTATTTGGTTATCTTCAGATTTCGCGGTATATTCGAATTTTCCGGAAAATCCGCGATATGTATATATATATGGGTTATGGGAAAACCCCGCGAAGTGGTGAATCCGCGATTGTCGAACCGCGAAGTAGCGAGGGTTCACTGTATAGCAAAATTCCTACACTTATCGGACATCAGAGCCTCCCTCTACTTAGACGACTGGCTGTTGAGAGCCTCCACGAGTCGTCGCTGTCTGGAGAATCTCAACTGGACTTTGGACTTAATCAGAGAACTGGGTCTGTTAGTCAACATAGAAAAGTCTCAGCTCATTCCCTCCCAATCCATTGTGTACCTGGGAATGGAGATTCGGAGTCAGGATTTTCGGGCTTTTCCATCGGCCCCCAGGATAAGCCAAGCCCTAGAGTGCATCATGAGAATGCTGAAGAGGAGCAGTTGCTCGGTGAGACAGTGGATGAGTCTCACAGGGACCCTTTCATCACTGGCCCTGTTCGTCGAGCTAGGGAGACTCCACCTCCGCCCTCTTCAATTCCATCTTGCAGCTCATTGGGACAAGGGTTCGACTCTCGAAGCAGTCTCTATCCCAATCACCCAAGAGATGAAGACCACTCTCCTGTGGTGGAAGAACAATCTCCTTCTCAGGGAGGGCCTATCGTTGGCTATTCAGACCCCCAATCTTCATCTCTTCTCAGATGCATCGGACTCGGGCTGGGGTGCGACCTTGAACGGACGGGAATGCTCGGGAACGTGGAACGAGGAACAGGGATTGCTCCACATCAACTGCAAGGAGCTACTAGCAGTTCATTTAGCCCTGCTGAACTTCAAGTCCCTCCTGCTAGGCAAAGTGGTGGAGGTGAACTCAGACAACACCACAGCCTTGGCTTACATCTCCAAGCAAGGAGGGACCCATTCGAGGAGCCTATTCGAGATCGCAAGGGACCTCCTCATTTGGTCAAGAGGTCTAAACCTCACTCTGGTCACGAGGTTCATTCAGGGCAATATGAACGTCTCAGCAGATCGCCTAAGCAGAAGGAATCAGGTCATTCCCACGGAATGGACCCTCCACAAGAGTGTGTGCAACAGACTTTGGACCTTGTGGGGTCAACCTACCATAGATCTGTTTGCCACCTCCATAACCAAGAGACTTCCGCTGTACTGTTCCCCTGTTCCAGACCCTGCAGCAGTTCATGTGGATGCTTTTCTACTGAACTGGTCCCATCTCGACCTTTACGCATTCCCACCGTTCAAGATAATAAACAAAAGTTCTGCAGAAATTCATCTCGCACGAAGGGACACGGCTGACGCTGGTTGCTCCCCTTTGGCCTGCAAGAGAATGGTTCACAGAGGTACTTCAATGGCTAGTCGACATCCCCAGGACTCTACCTCTAAGAGTGGACCTTCTACGTCAACCTCACGTAGACAGGTTGCACCCAAACCTCCACGCTCTTCGGCTGACTGCCTTCAGACTGTCGAAAGATTCGCTAGAGCTAGAGGCTTTTCGAAGGAGGCAGCCAGTGCGATTGCCAGAGCAAGAAGGGTTTCCACTCGTAGAGTCTACCAATCGAAGTGGGAAGTCTTCCGAAGCTGGTGTAGAGCCAATTCAATATCCTCTACCAATACCTCTGTGACCCAAATAGCTGACTTCCTTCTACATCTTAGGAATGAGAGATCCCTTTCAGCCCCTACGATTAAAGGGTATAGGAGTATGTTGGCTTCAGTTCTCCGCCACAGAGGTTTGGACCTTTCTTCCAACAAGGACCTTCAAGACATTCTTAAGTCTTTTGAGACGTCTAAAGAGCGTCGTCTATCCACTCCAGGCTGGAACCTAGACGTAGTCCTTAAGGTTCCTTATGTCATCTAGGTTCGAACCTCTCCAGTCAGCTTCCTTCAAGGACCTTACCCTCAAGACTCTTTTTCTCGTCTGCCTTGCAACAGCTAAGAGAGTCAGTGAGGTTCATGCCTTCAGCAAGAACATTGGTTTCACGACCGAATCTGCAACATGTTCTTTTCAGCTCGGATTCCTAGCAAAGAACGAACTTCCTTCACGTCCTTGGCCTAGATCGTTTGAAATACCTAGCCTCTCCAACATGGTAGGTAACGAACTAGAGAGAGTTCTTTGCCCTGTCAGAGCTCTCAAATATTATCTTAAGAGGTCTAAACCTATTCGAGGACAGTCAGAAGCCTTATGGTGTGCCATCAAGAAACCTTCGAGGCCCATGTCCAAGAACGGGGTTTCGTATTATATAAGGCTTCTGATTAGAGAAGCCCATTCTCACTTAAAGGAGGAAGACCTTGCATTGCTGAAGGTAAGGACCCACGAAGTAAGAGCCGTAGCTACTTCGATGGCCTTTAATAAAAACCGTTCTCTGCAGAGCATAATGGATGCAACCTATTGGAGGAGCAAGTCAGTGTTTGCATCATTTTATCTTAAAGATGTCCAGTCTCTTTACGAGAACTGCTACACCCTGGGACCATTCGTAGCAGCGAGTGCAGTAGTAGGTGAGGGCTCAGCCACTACATTCCCTTAA
>NC_090730.1:167073886-167103886 GCF_036898095.1 Palaemon carinicauda
GTACTCCCAAGCCTGGTTCCCCTCCTGTGGCATACCAAACGCTCGCTTTAGAAGTGAGCTTAGTCGGAGGAAACATGAAAGAAGTCTTGCCAAGGTGTTGCTTAGTCTGCAGCCACTCCCCTAAGATCCTTAACGCTCTCTTAGAGGACCTTGCTAGGACTAGCTTAGTATAGGTCGACTTAGCTGGCTGCAAGCCCAGCGAAAACTCAGATGGTGGAGAGCGGGGAATAGCAGAGACAAAGTGGTCTGGGTATACCTCCCTAAGCAGAGCCAAGACCTTACAAAAGTCAATAGACTGTGGAGAAGGCTTGGATTCATCCACGTCTGATGAGGGATCCAGGTGTGCCGCCTCATCATCAGACGCCTCATCACCCGAGTGTAGCGAAGAGATCGGACAGGTATGCTGAACAGCAGAGTCAGAACGAGCAGGAACAACAATATTAGTGGTTTCCTCTTCAAGAATCTGTTGAGGGAAAACCTGAGGCTCAGACTGCAAAGGCTGAACAAAAGAAGAAGCAGAAGGTAGGCGCATAGGTGGAGGAGGCTGACTCCTGGCATGAATGGCTGAACTCAAGGGTTGCGCTTGCTGAGTGGTTGGCGGAAGCGGAGTAGCAAGTTCCTGTTCCAGCGGTGTGAGCGGAGCGCGATGAGGTAGAGGCTGCGCAGAACATAGTAAATGTCTCGCAAGCTGAGGCTCCTGAGGCGCAAGGCTAAGGTGTTGTGGTGCTTGCCTTGTGGAGGGTTGAGCTCGCTGCAGCGAGAGCTGAGGAGACTGACTCATGGACGGGAGAGGTTGTTGTACCTCAACCGAGTGTTGCATCACTGGTGGAGCAGCAAGTGGAAGCGGAGGAAGAGAGGTATAAGCCTCCTGATCCCATTGCTGAGGTTGCCTTAAGGAAGGCGGAGGCTGTACACCACTGGGAACAGTAAACTCAGAACGTGGCTCAACATCGTACGCCTGGCAGGCGGGTACTGCGGTCAGGCGGAGCGAGCGCAGGCGGAGCGAGCGCAGGCGGAGCGAGTGCAGGCGGAGGCGGAGGCGCAACCTTCTCAGCCCGACACTCACTCATCAAGACCGAAAGCTGTGCTTGCATTGACTGCAGTAGAGACAACTTGGGGTCGGCAGACACTAAGGTCTGCTGAGGCAAAGCCTGAACAGACGAGATCTGTTGCGGCAGAACCTTACTCCTCTTGGGCGGAGTACAGTCGACTGATGACTGCGGCGAGTCCGAGCTGAGCCAATGACTGCAGCCCGGTTGAGCACTCGCGGACTGGACTCTGCGTTTGAGTGGTCTAGAGACCTGAGTCCAGCGTTTCTTCCCTGACAAAAGATCAGCGGACGAGTAAAAGACGGGCTCAATCGTCTGCAGGTGGGAGTGACGGTCTCTGGAAGACACGCCCGCAACCACCGAGGATACTTCTGTGCGCCGATCAAGGCCTGCCGAACCCTTTTGCCCTTCGACATTGCTTCTCCCCTGGGCTTGGGAGCTTGCAAGAGGTCCCGGACTGGGAGAACGACTGACACGCACAGAAGTATCCTCACGCACCACACTGACACTGACACTAGCACTTGGCACTGCACTGACACTAGCACTCGTCACAGCACTGGCACTAATTCCACCCACTGCACTCTTGACCTTAAGTTCCTTGACTTCGGCCATAAGAGACTTATGATCACTTACCACTGACTCTACTTTATCGCCTAAGGCCTGAATAGCACGCAACACAACAGACATATCAGGCTGAGGGCAAATAGTAGGTTCGGGGGTAGCCACTACAGGGGTAGGAAAAGGTAGGGGATCATGAGGTGAGGAAAAAAGTGAAGAGTGAGAAGAACTCCTCCTAACTCTACCTTTCTCTAACTTAGTTGAATATTTCAAAAGACGGACAAAATCAAGTTCCGAAAGTCCGGCGCATTCCTCACATCGATTTTCTAACAGACAGGGCCTATCCCTACAGTCAGAACAAGCGGTGTGAGGATCTACCGAGGCCTTCGGAATACGCCTATTGCAAGACCTACATCGCCTATGGGTGGGGGCTTGCGAAATGTCAGACATCTTGAATCCAAAGAGTTAGCCAAGTGGGGTTCCAAAATCAAGCAAAAGATCGTTAACCGTTAATCAGGACTATATAAAAGCTATCTAAGCTAATATAAGAAGGTTTCCAGTAAAGCGACAGCCGAAATCTGAGAGAATACTTCACCAAAAGCCGTGAAAATACTCGAAGATCATAAGCGTATCCCAGAACGTCTTGCCGGAAGCACGACAGAGGAAAAATTGAGGAGGTGTCAACAAGAAGTACTATAGTACCTGGCCACAGGTGGCGCTGGTAAGTACACCCCCTTCTAGTATTGTGATAGCTGGCGTATCCCTCCATAGAATTCTGTCGGGCAACGGAGTTGACAGCTACATGATTATCGGGTAAGTTTAATATTGAAAAAAAAAAGAACACAAGAGCTAAAAAGTAAAATGAACAAATAAAATCAAAAGTAAAATCCTTGTAAAATGTTATTTTCATTAGTAAAATAAATTTTTGAATATACTTACCCGATAATCATGTAGCTGTCAACTCCGTTGCCCGACAGAATTCTACGGAAGGGATACGCCAGCGATCGCTATACAAGAGGGGGGTGTACTCACCAGCGCCACCTGTGGCCAGGTACTGCAGTACTTCTTGTAAACACCACCTCAATTTTTCCTCGGTCCACTGGTTTTATGGGGAGGAAGGGTGGGTCAATTAAATCATGATTATCGGGTAAGTATATTCAAAAATTTATTTTACTAATGAAAATAACATTTTTCAATATTAATCTTACCCGATAATCATGTAGCTGATTCACACCCAGGGAGGTGGGTGAAAACCATTGTACATGTATATCAAGAAGCTAAGTATCCCGTATTTCATATTATCAGTTATTCAAAATAACAATGAAATTATAAGTACCTGGTAAGGAAGTCGACTTGAGCCATTACTCTGCCTTTAATAAGTTCGTCTTCCTTACTGAGCGCAGCGTTCCTCTTAGGAGGCTGAACAACTCTAAGGTGCTGAAGTATCAAGGGCTGCAACCCATACTAAAGGACCTCATCACAACCTTTAACCTCGGCGCTTCTCAAGAAAGAATTGACCACCCGCCAAATCAACAAGGATGTGGAAGGCTTCTTAGCCGACCGTACAACCCATAAAAAGTATTCAAGAGAAAGGTTAAAAGGTTATGGGATTATGGGAATGTAGTGGCTGAGCCCCCGCCTACTACTGCATTCGTTGCTACGAATGGTCCCAGGGTGTAGCAGTACTCGTAAAGAGACTGGACATCTTTGAGATAGAATGATGCGAACACTGACTTGCTTCTCCAATAGGTTGCATCCATAACACTCTGCAGAGAACGGTTCTGTTTGAAGGCCACTGAAGTAGCCACAGCTCTCACTTCATGTGTCCTTACCTTCAGCAAAGCAAGGTCTTCTTCCTTCAGATGAGAATGTGCTTCCCTAATCAGAAGCCTGAATAGTAAGAAACTGAGTTCTTAGACCTTGGAAAAGAAGGCTTCTTGATAGCACACCATAAGGCTTCTGATTGTCCTCGTAAAGGTTAAGACCTTTTTAGATAGTACCTAAGAGCTCTAACTGGGCAAAGTACTCTCTCCAGTTCATTCCCCACCAAGTTGGACAGGCTTGGGATCTCGAACGACTTAGGCCAAGGACGTGAAGGAAGCTCGTTTAGCAAAAACCGAGCTGCAAGGAACATGTAGCCGTTTCAGATGTGAAAAAGGTTATTTTCATTAGTAAAATAAATTTTTGAATATACTTACCCGATAATCATGTAGCTGTCAACTCCGTTGCCCGACAGAATTCTACGGGAGGGATACGCCAGCTATCACTATACTAGAAGGGGGTGTACTCACCAGCGCCACCTGTGGCCAGGTACTGCAGTACTTCTTGTTGACACCACCTCAATTTTTCCTCGGTCCACTGGTACTCTATGGGGAGGAAGGGTGGGTCAATTAAATCATGATTATCGGGTAAGTATATTCAAAAATTTATTTTACTAATGAAAATAACATTTTTCAATATTAAACTTACCCGATAATCATGTAGCTGATTCACACCCAGGGGGGTGGGTGAAAACCAGTGTACATGACTAAAGGATAGCTAAGTATCCCGTATTTCATATAATCAGTTATTCAGAATAACAATGAAATAATAAGTACCTGGTAAGGAAGTCGACTTGAACCGTTACTCTGCCTTTAATAAGTTCGTCTTCCTTACTGAGCGCAGCGTTCCTCTTAGGAGGCTGAATCAACTCTAAGGTGCTAAAGTATACAGGGCTGCAACCCATACTAAAGGACCTCTACACAACCTCTAACCCAGGCGCTTCTCAAGAATGAATTGACCACCCGCCAAATCAAAAAAGGATGCGGAAGGCTTCTTAGCCTACCGTAACAACCCAAAAAACAACAATAAAAGCATTCAAGAGAAAGGTTAAAAAAAGGTTATGGGATTAAGGGAATGTAGTGGCTGAGCCCTCACCTACTACTGCACTCGCTGCTACGAATGGTCCCAGGGTGTAGCAGTTCTCGTAAAGAGACTGGACATCTTTAAGATAAAATGATGCAAACACTGACTTGCTCCTCCAATAAGTTGCATCCATAATGCTCTGCAGAGAACGGTTCTTATTAAAGGCCATCGAAGTGGCTACGGCTCTCACTTCGTGGGTCCTTACCTTCAGCAAAGCAAGGTCTTCATCCTTCATGTGAGAATGGGCTTCTCTAATCAGAAGCCTTATATAATACGAAACTCCGTTTTTGGACATGGGCATCGAAGGTTTCTTGATTGCACACCATAAGGCTTCTGACTGTCCTCGTATAGGTTTTGACCTATTAAGATAATATTTCAGAGCTCTGACAGGGCAAAGAACTCTTTCTAGCTCGTTACCCACCATGTTGGAAAGGCTAGGAATTTCAAACGATCTAGGCCAAGGACGTGAAGGACGTTCATTCTTAGCTAAAAATCCGAGCTGTAAAGAACATGTTGCAGATTCGGATGTGAACCCAATGTTCTTGCTGAAGGCGTGAACCTCACTAACTCTCTTAGCCGTTGCAAGGCAGACGAGGAAAAGAGTCTTGAGGGTAAGGTCCTTGAAGGAAGCTGACTGGAGAGGTTCGAACCTAGGAGACATAAGGAACCTTAAGACTACGTCTAGATTCCAGCCTGGAGTGGATAAACGACGTTCTTTAGAAGTCTCGAAAGATTTAAGGATGTCTTGAAGCTCCTTGTTGGAAGAAAGGTCCAAACCTCTGTGGCGGAGAACTGAAGCCAACATACTTCTGTACCCTCTAATCGTAGGAGCCGAAAGGGATCTCTCATTCCTTAGATGTAATAGGAAGTCAGCTATTTGGGTTACAGAGGTATTGGTAGAGGAAACTGCATTGGCTCTACACCAGCTTCGGAAGACTTCCCACTTGGATTGGTAGACTCTACGAGTGGATACCCTCCTTGCTCTGGCAATCGCTCTGGCTGCCTCCTTCGAAAAGCCTCTAGCTCTAGCGAATCTTTCGACAGTCTGAAGGCAGTCAGACGAAGAGCGTGGAGGTTTGGGTGTACCTTGTCTACGTGAGGTTGACGTAGAAGGTCCACTCTTAGAGGGAGAGTCCTGGGAACGTCGACCAGCCATTGTAGTACCTCTGTGAACCATTCTCTTGCAGGCCAAAGGGGAGCAACCAGCGTCAGCCGTGTCCCTTCGTGCGAGACGAACTTCTGAATGACTCTGTTGATGATCTTGAACGGTGGGAATGCGTAAAGGTCGAGATGGGACCAATTCAGCAGAAAAGCATCCACATGAACTGCTGCTGGGTCTGGAACTGGGGAACAGTACAAAGGAAGCCTCTTGGTCATGGAGGTGGCAAACAGATCTATCGTAGGTTGACCCCACAAGGTCCAAAGTCTGTTGCACACGCTCTTGTGAAGGGTCCATTCCGTGGGGATGACCTGATCTTTTCTGCTTAGGCGATCTGCTGAGACGTTCATGTTGCCCTGAATGAACCTCGTTACTAGAGTGAGGTTTAGACTTCTTGACCAAATGAGGAGGTCCCTTGCTATCTCGTACAGGTTCCTCGAATGGGTCCCTCCCTGCTTGGAGATGTAAGCCAAGGCTGTGGTGTTGTCGGAGTTCACCTCCACCACCTTGCCTAGCAGGAGGGACTTGAAGTTCATTAGGGCCATATGCACTGCCAGCAGCTCCTTGCAGTTGATGTGGAGCGTTTCCTGTTCCCTGTTCCAAGTTCCCGAGCATTCCAGTCCGTTCAAGGTCGCGCCCCAGCCCGAGTCTGATGCATCCGAGAAGAGATGAAGATTGGGGGTCTGAATCGCTAACGATAGGCCCTCCTTGCGAAGGAGGTTGGTCTTCCACCACAAGAGAGTGGTCTTCATCTCTTTGGTGACAGGAATAGAGACTGCTTCGAGCGACAAATCCTTGTCCCAATGAGCTGCTAGATGGAATTGGAGAGGGCGGAGGTGGAGTCTCCCTAACTCGACGAACAGGGCTAACGATGACAGGGTCCCTGTTAGACTCATCCACTGTCTCACCGAGCAACTGTTCCTCTTCTGCATGCTCAGGATGCATTCCAGGGCTTGGCTTATCCTTGGGGCCGATGGAAAAGCCCGAAAATCCTGACTCCGAATCTCCATTCCCAGGTAAACTATGGATTGGGAGGGAATGAGCTGGGACTTTTCTAAGTTGACTAATAGACCCAGTTCCTTGATCAAGTCCAAAGTCCAGTTGAGACTCTCCAGACAGCGACGACTCGTGGAGGCTCTCAACAGCCAGTCGTCTAAATAAAGGGAGGCTCTGATGTCCGATAAGTGGAGGAATTTTGCAATATTCCTCATCAGATGCGTAAACACCATAGGAGCTGTGCTTAGGCCAAAACACAGGGCTTGGAATTGGTACACAACCTTTCCAAAAACGAATCTCAGGAAAGGTTGGGTGTCTGGATGAATAGGAACGTGAAAGTAAGCGTCTTTCAGATCCAACGAGACCATCCAGTCCTCCTGCCTGACCGCTGCTAGGACCGACTTCGTCGTCTCCATAGTGAACGTCTGCTTGGTGACATAAGCATTGAGCGCGCTGACGTCCAGCACCGGTCTCCAACCTCCTGTCTTCTTGGCCACCAGAAAGAGACGGTTGTAGAAGCCCGGGGATTGATGGTCCCGGACTATAACCACTGCCTTCTTCTGTAACAGGAGCGACACCTCCTGGTGTAACGCTAGCCTCTTGTCCTTTTCCTTGTAGTTGGGAGAGAGGTTGATGGGAGAAGTGGTCAGAGGGGGTTTGCGGCAGAATGGTATCCTGTAACCCTCCCTTAGCCACCTGACAGACTGGGCGTCTGCACCTCTTCTTTCCCAAGCTTGCCAGAAGGTCTTGAGTCTGGCTCCTACTGCTGTCTGGAGAGGAGGAGAGTCAGTGTTTGCCTTTTGAAGTCTTGGGACCTTTCCTAGACCTGCTCCTGGAAGAGTCTGGACGGGAGCTTCCTCGACTGGGGGCTCTGCCACGAAAGGGCGGAATAAACCTTGTAGCAGGAGTATCAGCCACTGGGGTGCGGTAAGTCCTGGGAACTGAGGGAGCAACCTTAGCCTTACGAGCTGAAGAGGCCACAAGATCATGAGTGTCCTTCTGAATCAGGGCCGCAGACAAATCCTTGATAAGCTCTTCGGGGAATAAGAACTTAGAAAGCGGAGCAAAAAGGAGTTGAGACCTTTGACAAGGTGTGATGCTGGAAGAAAGAAAAGTGCAAAGTTGCTCCCTTTTCTTAAGAACTCCTGAAACAAACATTGATGCAAGCTCGCCGGACCCATCCCGAATTGCTTTATCCATGCAGGACATTATAAGCATGGCTGAGTCCTTGTCCGCAGGGTAGGTCTTCTTGCTCAAGGCCCCCAGGCACCAGTCGAGAAAATTGAAAATCTCAAAGGCACGAAATACACCCTTTAAGAAGTGGTCTAAGTCGGAAAAGGTCCAGCAGACCTTAGAGCGCCTCATCGCTGATCTACGAGGAGAGTCGACCAAACTTGAGAAATCAGCCTGGGCAGAGGCAGGGACTCCCAAGCCTGGTTCCTCTCCTGTGGCATACCATACGCCCGCCTTAGAAGTGAGCTTAGTAGGTGGGAACATAAAGGAAGTCTTCCCTAGTTGCTGTTTGGACTGCAACCAATCCCCTAATATTCTTAAAGCTCTCTTAGAGGATCTAGCAAAGACGAGCTTAGTATAGGCTGACTTAACCGGTTGCATGCCCAGCGAAAACTCAGATGGAGGAGAGCGGGGGGTAGCAGAAACAAAATGGTCCGGGTATACCTCTCTGAAAAGAGCCAGGACCTTACGAAAGTCAATGGGTAGAGGAGAAGACTTGGGTTCCTCCACGTCCGAAGAGGGATCTAGGTGCGCAGCTTCCTCCTCAGAAACCTCATCACCAGAGTGTAGCGAAGTGAGAGGTAAAGTAACAGCGGTATGCTGAACAGCAGAATCTGAACAAGCGGGTGCATAAACACTTGTGGTTTCATCCTCAAGTCTCTGTTGCTGAGTTAAAACCTGAGGTTCAGGCTGCAAAGACTGGTCAAGAAGAGTGGAAGAAGGTAGGCGCATGGGTTGAGGTGGCTGACTCCTAGCATGAGCTTCCTGTCTCAAGAGTTGCGCTTGCTGCAAGGGTTGCGGATGCGCAGTAGCAGGTTCCTGAGGAACGAGTTGAGGTTCCTGAGGTGTGAGCTGCGAGAGTTGAGGTAGCGGCTGCGCAGAACGCAGTTCCTGTCTCGCGAGTTGAGGTTCCTGAGGTGCTAGCTTTAAGAGTTGAGGCTCTCGCCTTGAGGAGAGTTGAGGTCGCTGCAGCGAGAGCTGAGGTGGCTGCCTCATGGATGGAAGAGGTTGTCGTACCTCAAGAGGTTGTTGCCTCGATGGTCTAACCGCAAGAGGAAGAGGAGGAAGTAAAGCATAAGACTCCTGCTCCCATTGCTGAGGTTGTCTTAAGGAAGGCTGAGGTTGCTGCACACCGCTGGTAACTGGCAACTCAGAACGCGGTAAGGTAGCCTGAGGAACCTCAACTTCGTACGCCTGGCAGACTGGACTGCGGTGAGGCGGAGCGCTCGCAGGAGGAGGTGCAACCTTCTCAGCCTGAAACTCACGCATTAAGACCGCAAGCTGCGACTGCATGGACTGCAGCAAAGTCATCTTGGGATCAGCAGACGCTAAGGTCTGCTGAGGCAAAGCCTTAACAGAAGATGAGGTCTGTTGAGGTATCGCCTTACCTCTCTTAGGAGGTGTACAGTCACCTGATGACTGCGGAGAGTCAGAGCTAATCCAATGACTGCAACCGGGTTGTTGAACTCTTGAGGTCTGGACTTTACGTTTAAGCGGTCTTGAGACCTGAGTCCAGCGTTTCCTCCCCGATATTTCTTCTGCAGACGAGTAAAAGACGGGCTCAATCGTCTGCGGGTGGGAGTGATGGTCTCTGTAAGACACGCCCGCAACCACCGAGGATACTTCTGTGCGCCGATCAAGGCCTGCCGAACCCTTTTGCCCTTCGACATTGCTTCTCCCCTGGGCTTGGGAGCTTGCAAGAGGTCCCGGACTGGGAGGACGACTGGCACGCACAGAAGTACCCTCACGCACAACACTGACACTGACACTAGCACTTGGCACCGCACTGACATTAGCACTTGGCACCGCACTGGCACTATCACCTCCCACTGCACTTTTGACCTTAAGTTCTTTGACGTCTGCCAAAAGAGACTTATGGTCACTAACCACCGATTCCACTTTGTCACCTAAAGCCTGAATGGCACGCAAAACAACTGACATATCAGGCTGAGCACAAATAGTAGGTTCGGGGGTAGCCACTACAGGGGGAGGAAAAGGTTGAGGATCATGAGGTGAGGAAAAAAGCGAAGAGCGAGAAGAACTCCTCCTAACTCTCTCTCTCTCTAACTTGGTTGAATATTTAAGGAATCGAACAAATTCAAGTTCCGAAAGTCCGGCGCATTCCTCACATCGATCTTCCAACTGACAGGGTCTTTCCCTACAGTCAGAACAAGCGGTGTGAGGATCAACCGAGGCCTTCGGAATACGCCTATTACAAGACCTACATCGTCTATGGGGTGGGGCTTGTGAAAGGTCAGACATCTTGAATCAAAGAGCAAGTCAAGGGGGATTCCAAATCAAGCAAAAGATCGTTAACCATTAATCAAAACCAAATAAAAGCTATCTAAGCTAATAGAAAAGTTTCCAGTATAGCGAAAGCTGAAATCTTAGAGAAATACTTCACCAAAAACCGTGAACAATACTCCAAAATTATAAGCGTATCCAAGAACGTCTTGCCGGAAGCACGACAGAGGAAAAATTGAGGTGGTGTCAACAAGAAGTACTGCAGTACCTGGCCACAGGTGGCGCTGGTGAGTACACCCCCTTCTAGTATAGTGATAGCTGGCGTATCCCTCCCGTAGAATTCTGTCGGGCAACGGAGTTGACAGCTACATGATTATCGGGTAAGTTTAATATTGAAAACTATGATCCTGCTGAAGGCGTGGATCTCACTTACTCTTTTAGCTGTTGTCAAGCACACGAGGAAAAGAGTTTTTAATGTGAGGTCCTAAAAAGAGGCTGATTGGAGAGGTTCAAATCTTGATGACATAAGGAACCTTAGGACCACGTCTAGATTCCAGCCTGGAGTGGACAACCGACGTTCCTTTGAGGTCTCAAAAGACCTAGGGAGGTCCTGTAGATCTTTGTTGGTGGAAAGATCCAAGCCTCTGTGGCGGAAAACCGCTGCCAACATACTTCTGTAACCCTTGATCGTAGGAGCTGAAAGGGATCTTACTTTCCTTAGATGTAACAGGAAGTCAGCAATCTGGGTTACAGTGGTACTGGTTGAGGAAACTGCATTGGTCTTGTACCAGCTTCGGAAGACTTCCCCTTGAGACTGATAGACTCTGAGAGTGGATGTTCTCCTTGCTCTGGCAATCGCTCTGGCTGCCTCCTTCGAAAAGCCCCTAGCTCTTGAGAGTCTTTCAAAAGTCTGAAGGCAGTCAGACGAAGAGCGTGGAGGTTTGGGTGTACCTTCTTTACGTGAGGTTGACGTAGAAGGTTCACTCCTAGAGGAAGAGTCCTGGGAATGTCGACCAGCCATTGCAGTACCTCTATGAACCATTCTCTCGCGGGCCAGAGCGGAGCCAACCAACGTCAGCCGTGTCCCTTTGCGAGAGGAGAACTTCTGAAGTACCCTGTTGACAATCTTGAACGGCGGGAATGCATACAGGTCGAGATGGGACCAATCCAGCAGAAAAGCATCCACGTGAACTGCTGCTGGGTCTGGAATCGGAGAACAATACAACAGGAGTCTCTAGGTTATCGAGGTAGCGAACAGATCTATGGTTGGCTGACCCCACAAGGCCCAAAGTCTGCTGCAAACATTCTTGTGAAGGGTCCACTCTGTGGGGATGACCTGACCCTTCCGGCTGAGGCGATCTGCCATGACATTCATATCGCCCTGAATGAACCTCGTTACCAGCGTGAGCTTTCGATCTTTTGACCAGATGAGGAGGTCCCTTGCGATCTAGAACAACTTCCACGAAAGAGTCCCTCCCTGCTTGGAGATGTAAGCCAGGGCTGTGGTGTTGTCAGAGTCCACCTCCACCACCTTGTTAAGCTGGAGGGACTTGAAGTTTATCAAGGCCAGAAGAACCGCCAACAACTCCTTGCAATTGATGTGAAGTGTCCTTTGCTCCTGATTCCATGTTCCCGAGCATTCCTGTCCGTCCAAAGTCGCACCCCAGCCCGTGTCTGATGCGTCCGAGAGGAGACGGCGGTCGGGTTTCTGAACAGCCAAAGGTAGACTTCCTTGAGAAGAAAGCTGTTCTTACACCACGCGAGAGTAGACCTCCTCTCTTCGGAAACAGGAACTGAGACCGTCTCTAGCGTCATGTCCTTTATCCAGTGAGCAGCTAGATGATACTGAAGGGGGCGGAGGTGGAGTCTCCCTAACACGATGAACAGGGCCAGCGATGAAAGTGTCCCTGTTAGACTCATCCACTACCTGACTGAGCATCGGTTCCTTCTCAGCATGCTCTGGATGCATTCTAGGGCTTGGAAGATCCTTGGGGCCGACGGAAAAGCCCGAAAAGCTCGACTCTGAAGATCCATACCCAGGTAGACAATGGTCTGGGATGGGACGAGCTGGGACTCCTCAAAATTGACCAGGAGGCCCAGTTCCTTGGTCAGATCCATAGTCCATCTGAGAATCTCCAGACAGCGACGACTTGTGGGAGCTCTTAAAAGCCAGTCGTCTGACGGAGCCGGACACAAGATCATGGTACTGCTGCACAGTCTGTGAACTGTCAACCATGGGGAAGCGAGGAAGTACAGTGACAACCCGAAGCTGTCTAGACTGTCTGGGTCGTACAGACAACTCCTTATCGGGTTGCTGAGGTTGCCGCACTGCGTCACAACAAGTCACTTCTGCTGGTTGTTGAACGTCTTCCCAGTGACACACTGACTCCGTAAACAAAAAATCCTCTAACAAGGACTAAGCTTGGACTGCATGTCTTGCAACACAGCTCAAGGTCTATGGGAGCAGGTGTGGTAACAGACGGGGTTAGCGACTGAAGTGGAACCATTACCTTCCCTGGAAGCATGTTATGCTTAAATAAAAGTCCATAGGAGGCTACGCAGCTAAAGGCTCCTCTCCAAATGACAGAGTCCTCAAGGGAATATCAGAAGGAGGGAGAAAAGCACTTTCTCATCTACAGGGACCATATCCGAGAAAAGCTAAGTTCTCTCAGTGAGGGTTTCACTGGTGCAAAAGCAGCAGACTAGAAGGCAACGTTATGAAACTGCTTGACAGTCTAGTGAGTTGGCAACAACCAAAGATGTGTGACTGAGAAGCATGCGGTAAGGTATGCAGAGCATGCTGTATGCAGAGCATGCTGTATGTAGAGCATGCTGTAAGGTAAGCAGAGCATGTTGCATGGCGTGTAACATTTCTCAGAAATTCCATGACCAGTGCTAGATTGAGTAATATCGCATTACTGTCCATTGAAAGTGCACGTGCCGAGGGAATTGATTTAGACAGTTTTGTTGATGAATTTGATAGCCGGCATGATAATCGTAGAATTAAGCTGCACTAAATATACGTACTATAATCTACTTCACCTCAGGAAAGGGAAACTCGCCCTGTTGGCAACATGGGGTTTTAATATCAACATAATATTTACATTACATTCATAACTCATGATTCATTTTTGTTTTGAAGATATTTTTGCCATATTTTTGCGATTTTGTTAAAAATATATTGCAAGGAATACATATATATTTTTTTTTTTTTTTTTTTTAAGTATGTTATTTTTATTAGTAAAATAAATTTTTGAATATACTTACCCGATAATCATGTAGCTGTCAAGTCCGTTGCCCGACAGAATTCTATGGAGGGATACGCCAGCTATCACAATACTAGAAGGGGGTGTACTTACCAGCGCCACCTGTGGCCAGGTACTATAGTACTTCTTGTTGACACCTCCTCAATTTTTCCTCGGTCCACTGGTTCTCTATGGGGAGGAAGGGAGGGTCGATTAAATCATGATTATCGGGTAAGTATATTCAAAAATTTATTTTACTAATAAAAATAACATTTTTCAATATTAAACTTACCCGATAATCATGTAGCTGATTCACACCCAGGGGGGTGGGTGAAAACCAGTGTACAAGATTAAAGGATAGCTAAGTATCCCATATTTCATATAACAGTTATCTCAAATAACAATGAAATAATAAGTACCTGGTAAGGAAGTCGAATTGAACCGTTACTCTGCCTCTTTTTTAAGTTCGTCTTCCTTACTGAGCGCAGCGTTCCTCTTGGAGGCTGAATCAACTCAAAGGTGCTAAAGTATATAGGGCTGCAACCCCTACTAAAGGACCTCTACATAACCTCTAACCCAGGCGCTTCTCAAGAACGAATTGACCACCAGCCAAATCAAAAGGATGCGGAAGGCTTCTTAGCCTACCGTAAAAACCATAAAAACAACAATAAAAGCATTCAAGAGAAAGGTTAAAAAAGGTTATGGGATTAAGGGAATGTAGTGGCTGAGCCCTCACCTACTACTGCACTCGCTGCTACGAATGGTCCCAGGGTGTAGCAGTTCTCGTAAAGAGACTGGACATCTTTAAGATAAAATGATGCAAACACTGACTTGCTCCTCCAATAGGTTGCATCCATTATGCTCTGCAGAGAACGGTTTTTATTAAAGGCCATCGAAGTAGCTACGGCTCTTACTTCGTGGGTCCTTACCTTCAGCAATGCAAGGTCTTCCTCCTTTAAGTGAGAATGGGCTTCTCTAATCAGAAGCCTTATATAATACGAAACCCCGTTCTTGGACATGGGCCTCGAAGGTTTCTTGATGGCACACCATAAGGCTTCTGACTGTCCTCGAATAGGTTTAGACCTATTAAGATAATACTTGAGAGCTCTGACAGGGCAAAGAACTCTCTCTAGTTCGTTACCTACCATGTTGGAGAGGCTAGGTATTTCAAACGATCTAGGCCAAGGACGTGAAGGAAGTTCGTTCTTTGCTAGGAATCCGAGCTGAAAAGAACATGTTGCAGATTCGGTCGTGAAACCAATGTTCTTGCTGAAGGCATGAACCTCACTGACTCTCCTAGCTGTTGCAAGGCAGACGAGAAAAAGAGTCTTGAGGGTAAGGTCCTTGAAGGAAGCTGACTGGAGAGGTTCGAACCTAGGTGACATAAGGAACCTTAAGACTACGTCTAGGTTCCAGCCTGGAGTGGATAGACGACGCTCTTTAGATGTCTCAAAAGACTTAAGGATGTCTTGAAGGTCCTTGTTGGAAGAAAGGTCCAAACCTCTGTGGCTGAGAACGGAAGCCAACATACTCCTATACCCTTTAATCGTAGGGGCTGAAAGGGATCTCTCATTCCTAAGATGTAAAAGGAAGTCAGCTATTTGGGTCACAGAGGTATTGGTAGAGGATACTGAATTGGCTCTACACCAGCTCCGGAAGACTTCCCACTTAGATTGGTAGACTCTACGAGTGGAAACCCTTCTTGCTCTGGCAATCGCACTGGCTGCCTCCTTCGAAAAGCCTCTAGCTCTAGCGAATCTTTCGACAGTCTGAAGGCAGTCAGCCGAAGAGCGTGGAGGTTTGGATGCAACCTGTCTACGTGAGGTTGACGTAGAAGGTCCACTCTTAGAGGTAGAGTCCTGGGGATGTCGACCAGCCATTGAAGTACCTCTGTGAACCATTCTCTTGCAGGCCAAAGGGGAGCAACCAGCGTCAGCCGTGTCCCTTCGTGCGAGATGAATTTCTGCAGAACTTTGTTTATTATCTTGAACGGTGGGAATGCGTAAAGGTCGAGATGGGACCAGTTCAGTAGAAAAGCATCCACATGAACTGCTGCAGGGTCTGGAACTGGGGAACAGTACAGCGGAAGTCTCTTGGTTATGGAGGTGGCAAACAGATCTATGGTAGGTTGACCCCACAAGGTCCAAAGTCTGTTGCACACACTCTTGTGGAGGGTCCATTCCGTGGGAATGACCTGATTCCTTCTGCTTAGGCGATCTGCTGAGACGTTCATATTGCCCTGAATGAACCTCGTGACTAAAGTGAGGTTTTGACTTCTTGACCAAATGAGGAGGTCCCTTGCGATCTCGTATAGGCTCCTCGAATGGGTCCCTCCTTGCTTGGAGATGTAAGCCAAGGCTGTGGTGTTTTCTGAGTTCACCTCCACCACTTTGCCTAGCAGGAGGGACTTGAAGTTCAGCAGGGCTAAATGAACTGCTAGTAGCTCCTTGCAGTTGATGTGGAGCGTTCCCTGTTCCTCGTTCCACGTTCCCGAGCATTCCCGTCCGTTCAAGGTTGCACCCCAGCCCGAGTCCGATGCATCTGAGAAGAGATGAAGATTGGGGGTCTGAATAGCCAACGATAGGCCCTCCCTGAGAAGGAGATTGTGCTTCCACCACAAGAGAGTGGTCTTTATCTCTTTGGTGACTGGGATAGAGACTGCTTCGAGAGTCAAACCCTTGTCCCAATGAGCTGCAAGATGGAATTGAAGAGGGCGGAGGTGGAGTCTCCCTAGCTCGACGAACAGGGCCAGTGATGAAAGGGTCCCTGTGAGACTCATCCACTGTCTCACCGAGCAACTGCTCCTCTTCAGCATGCTCATGATGCACTCTAGGGCTTGGCTTATCCTGGGGGCCGATGGAAAAGCCCGAAAATCCTGACTCCGAATCTCCATTCCCAGGTACACAATGGATTGGGAGGGAATGAGCTGAGACTTTTCTGTGTTGACTAACAGACCCAGTTCTCTGATTAAGTCCAAAGTCCAGTTGAGACTCTCCAGACAGCGACGACTCGTGGAGGCTCTCAACAGCCAGTCGTCTAAGTAGAGGGAGGCTCTGATGTCCGATAAGTGGAGGAATTTTGCTATATTCCTCATCAGATGCGTGAACACCATAGGAGCTGTGCTTAGGCCAAAACACAGGGCTTGGAATTGGTAGACAACCTTTCCAAAAACGAATCTCAGGAAAGGTTGGGAGTCTGGATGAATAGGAACGTGAAAGTAGGCATCTTTCAAGTCCAACGAGACCATCCAGTCCTCCTGCCTGACCGCTGCTAGGACCGACTTCGTCGTCTCCATCGTGAACGTCTGCTTGGTGACATACGCATTGAGCGCGCTGACGTCCAGCACCGGTCTCCAACCTCCTGTCTTCTTGGCCACCAGAAAGAGACGGTTGTAGAAGCCCGGGGATTGATGGTCCCGGACTATAACCACTGCCTTCTTCTGCACAAGTAGCGACACCTCCTGGTGCAACGCTAGCCTCTTGTCCTCTTCTTTGTAGTTGGGAGAGAGGTTGATGGGAGATGTGGTCAGAGGGGGTTTGAGGCAGAATGGAATCCTGTAACCCTCCCTCAGCCAACTGACAGACTGGGCGTCTGCACCTCTCTTTTCCCAGGCTTGCCAGAAGCTCTTGAGTCTGGCTCCTACTGCTGTCTGGAGATGCGGAGAGTCAGTTTTTTCCTTTAGAGGCCTTGGAGCCTTTCCTAGACTTGCTCCTGGAAGAGTCTGGACGGGAGCTTCCTCGGCTGGGGGCTCTACCACGAAAGGGCGGTATGAACCTCGAGGCAGGAGTATCAGCCACTGGGGTGCGATAAGTCCTGGGGACAGAGGTAGCAACCTTAGACTTACGAGCCGATGAGGCTACAAGATCATGTGGGTCCTTTTGTATCAGGGCAGCAGACAAGTCCTTAACCAGCTCTTCGGGGAAGAGGAACTTCGAGAGCGGAGCGAAAAGGAGTTGTGACCTTTGACAAGGTGTAATGCTGGAGGAAAGGAAGGTACAAAGCTGCTCCCTTTTCTTCAGAACCCCTGATACAAACATCGACGCAAGCTCGCCAGATCCATCTCTAATGGCCTTATCCATGCAGGACATTAATAGCATGGCAGAATCCTTGTCCGCAGGGGAGGTCTTCTTGCTGAGGGCCCCCAGGCACCAGTCTAGAAAGTTGAACATCTCAAATGCTCTAAAAACTCCCTTCAGGAAGTGATCAAGGTCTGAGAAGGTCCAGCAAACCTTGGAGCGCCTCATTGCAGTTCTACGAGGCGAGTCTACCAGACTTGAGAAGTCAGCCTGGGCAGAGGCAGGTACTCCCAAGCCTGGTTCCCCTCCTGTGGCATACCAAACGCTAGCTTTAGAAGTGAGCTTAGTCGGAGGAAACATGAAAGAAGTCTTGCCAAGGTGTTGCTTAGTCTGCAGCCACTCCCCTAAGATCCTTAACGCTCTCTTAGAGGACCTTGCTAGGACTAGCTTAGTATAGGTCGACTTAGCTGGCTGCAAGCCCAGCGAAAAGTCAGATGGTGGAGAGCGGGGAATAGCAGAGACAAAATGGTCTGGGTATACCTCCCTAAGCAGAGCCAAGACCTTACGAAAGTCAATAGACTGTGGAGAAGGCTTGGATTCATCCACGTCTGATGAGGGATCCAGGTGTGCCGCCTCATCATCAGACGCCTCATCACCCGAGTGTAGCGAAGAGATCGGACAGGTATGCTGAACAGCAGAGTCAGAACGAGCAGGAACAACAATATTAGTGGTTTCCTCTTCAAGAATCTGTTGAGGGAAAACCTGAGGCTCAGACTGCAAAGGCTGAACAAAAGAAGAAGCAGAAGGTAGGCGCATGGGTGGAGGAGGCTGACTCCTGGCATGAATGGCTGAACTCAAGGGTTGCGCTTGCTGAGTGGTTGGCGGAAGCGGAGTAGCAAGTTCCTGTTCCAGCGGTGTGAGCGGAGCGCGATGAGGTAGAGGCTGCGCAGAACATAGTAAATGTCTCGCAAGCTGAGGCTCCTGAGGCGCAAGGCTAAGGTGTTGTGGTGCTTGCCTTGTGGAGGGTTGAGCTCGCTGCAGCGAGAGCTGAGGAGACTGACTCATGGACGGGAGAGGTTGTTGTACCTCTACCAAGTGTTGCATCACTGGTGGAGCAGCAAGTGGAAGCGGAGGAAGAGAGGTATAAGCCTCCTGATCCCATTGCTGAGGTTGCCTTAAGGAAGGCGGAGGCTGTACACCACTGGGAACAGTAAACTCAGAACGTGGCTCAACATCGTACGCCTGGCAGGCGGTACTGCGGTCAGGCGGAGCGAGCGCAGGCGGAGCGAGCGCAGGCGGAGCGAGTGCAGGCGGAGGCGGAGGCGCAACCTTCTCAGCCCGACACTCACTCATCAAGACCGAAAGCTGTGCTTGCATTGACTGCAGTAGAGACAACTTGGGGTCGGCAGACACTAAGGTCTGCTGAGGCAAAGCCTGAACAGACGAGATCTGTTGCGGCAGAACCTTACTCCTCTTGGGCGGAGTACAGTCGACTGATGACTGCGGCGAGTCCGAGCTGAGCCAATGACTGCAGCCCGGTTGAGCACTCGCGGACTGGACTCTGCGTTTGAGTGGTCTAGAGACCTGAGTCCAGCGTTTCTTCCCTGACAAAAGATCAGCGGACGAGTAAAAGACGGGCTCAATCGTCTGCAGGTGGGAGTGACGGTCTCTGGAAGACACGCCCGCAACCACCGAGGATACTTCTGTGCGCCGATCAAGGCCTGCCGAACCCTTTTGCCCTTCGACATTGCTTCTTCCCTGGGCTTGGGAGCTTGCAAGAGGTCCCGGACTGGGAGAACGACTGACACGCACAGAAGTATCCTCACGCACCACACTGACACTGACACTAGCACTTGGCACTGCACTGACATTAGCTCTCGTCACAGCACTGGCACTATTTCCACCCACTGCACTCTTGACCTTAAGTTCCTTGACTTCGGCCATAAGAGACTTATGATCACTTACCACTGACTCTACTTTATCGCCTAAGGCCTGAATAGCACGCAACACAACAGACATATCAGGCTGAGGGCAAATAGTAGGTTCGGGGGTAGCCACTACAGGGGTAGGAAAAGGTAGGGGATCATGAGGTGAGGAAAAAAGTGAAGAGTGAGAAGAACTCCTCCTAACTCTACCTTTCTCTAACTTAGTTGAATATTTCAAAAGACGGACAAAATCAAGTTCCGAAAGTCCGGCGCATTCCTCACATCGATTTTCTAACAGACAGGGCCTATCCCTACAGTCAGAACAAGCGGTGTGAGGATCTACCGAGGCCTTCGGAATACGCCTATTGCAAGACCTACATCGCCTATGGATGGGGGCTTGCGAAATGTCAGACATCTTGAATCCAAAGAGTTAGCCAAGTGGGGTTCCAAAATCAAGCAAAAGATCGTTAACCGTTAATCAGGACTATATAAAAGCTATCTAAGCTAATATAAGAAGGTTTCCAGTAAAGCGACAGCCGAAATCTGAGAGAATACTTCACCAAAAGCCGTGAAAATACTCGAAGATCATAAGCGTATCCCAGAACGTCTTGCCGGAAGCACGACAGAGGAAAAATTGAGGAGGTGTCAACAAGAAGTACTATAGTACCTGGCCACAGGTGGCGCTGGTAAGTACACCCCCTTTTAGTATTGTGATAGCTGGCGTATCCCTCCATAGAATTCTGTCGGGCAACGGAGTTGACAGCTACATGATTATCGGGTAAGTATATTGAAAAAATACGAATAACCTCCATTATCATAATGTTTGTGTAGGCATACATGTATATGTTTTACAAATGCAAGTTATGAAAGTAATGAGGTGTTATTATTGTCATTTGTTATTTCAAAGTTGAATGGGAAGAGGCTCAAGCTGAGGAGAAAGTGGCAGATGCATGCGTTGAGGTGGCTGACTCATAGCATGAGGTTCCTGCCTCAAGAGTTGCGCTTGCCTCAAGGGTTGAGGTGGCTGCGCAGAGAGAGGCTCTTGTCTCACGAGTTGAGGTTCTTGAGGTGTGAGCTGCGAGAGTTGAGGTAGCGGTTGCGCAGAACGCAGTTCCTGTCTCACGAGTTGAGGTTCTTGAGGTGCTAGCCTCGAGAGTTGAGGTTCTCGCCTTGAGGAAAGTGGAGGTAGCAGCTGCGAGAGCTGAGGTGGCTGGCTCAAGGATGGTAGAGGTTGTCGTACCTCAAGAGGTTGCTGCCTCGAAGAAGGTCTAACTGCAAGAAACTCTTGCCTCAAAGGAAGAGAAGGTTGTAAGGCATAAGACTCTTGTTCCCATTGTTGAGGTTGCCTTAAGGAAGGTGGAGGTTGCTGCACAACGCTGGTAACTGGCAACTCCCAAAGCGGTAGCTCACGCATGGAGGTAGCTTGAGGAACCTCAACTTCGTACGTCTGGCAGATTGTACTGCGCAGAGGAGGAGGAGCGTACGCAGGAGGAGGTGTATTAACCTTCTCTGCCTGAAACTCCTGCATCAACACCGCAAGCTGAGACTGCATTGTCTGCAGCAAAGACCACTAGAGTTTAAGAAAGACAACAACAAACGGAGCTACTGTCCGTTGAGACTGAGGGTCTAAAACAGCTGGTGCGGCAACAGACGGAGCTACTGCCTGTTGCGATACCACCTTGCCTCTCTGGGAGGTGTGCAGTTGTCGTACTGCAGCAAGTCCGAACTGACCCAGGGCTAATGGCTACACCTAGGAGTTGGACTTGTGCGGAAGGGACCGACTTGCACTTAAAAGCTGCAAGATTTGGTCCATGGTTTCTGCGAGAAACCTCTTCCGCAGACGAGGAATAAAAGGGCTCTCTCGTCTTTGTGTGGGTGGGGTGATCACGTCGGCAACGTGTGTAGATACACCCGAAACCACGGAGGGAAAAACGTCTGTTCGTCGATCAAGGCCTGCTGAACCCATAAGTCCTTCGACATTACTTCTCCCCTGGGCTTGGGAGCTTGTAAGAGGTCCCAGACTAGGCGAACAACTGGCACGAACAGACGAACCCTCGAACGCAACACTGTAACACTTAGCGCTTATCACTTATCACTTTTGATTTTCTGTTTGCACTTATTTCACTGAACTCGAAACTTTAAGTGGTTTGAACCTGAAACACGCAATTCTATCCTTCCTTAAAAGTTAGTAATTGCGAAAACAGAATTACAATGTAACAGAAAAATCTAATGAAAGATAAATAATTCAGTGGCTGGAAAGAGACTAAACACTAGATCAAATAAACTACGTTTAAAATCTCTCACCGCATAAAGCTTGAGAACAAGAATAAAACTCTAGAAACGTTTACCTTCTTCCCCTAAAGAGACTAGGGAGAAGAGCAAAAACGATAACAACGTTACTCGCTTGAACGAAACGTTTATCCTCCTCTCTCTCCCTCCGTCTCTATCTCTCTCTCTCTCTCTCTCTTGACTTAGAACCTGAGAGAAGAGCCCAATCATATATATCGTTAAAACATATTATTGTTAAAGGAAAAAAACTGAAAGATTTCCCAAATAAAAAGTTCCTTTATTAGAATTAAATCCATTAAGCTAAGAAAGAATGAACAAAACGCTAGAAACGGTTTACTCTTACTGCAACGTGACACCGTGAAAATTCTCTCTCTATCGTAACGATAGAGCGCAAGTTGAACGTTCTGAACGTCAACAACTGCAGTGACAAAACAAAACGTTAGTTCAACTTTGAAAACAGTACGAGACTATCAAAGAAATTCTTTCAAAAACATTAAAATAGCATAATATGTTAACAGGTAAAACCGAAATGACGGGCTCAATGTTAATTAACTTCGGTACCAAGAAAAGACCGCCTACTATTAGGAAAGGTCGAATATAAACAAATATAAAAATTAATTTTAATAAGTTTATAATAAAAGGAAGTTAATCGAAGAGGCCTATAAAAGGCGGAGAGATATAAAATAAATCTATAACTTTTGTTAAGCAAAATTAAGAAAGAGAGTCTATACTCTCTTAGACACCAACACTTCTGTCTAAGGGAAGGGTCGGCCATTTAAAAGTGAAAGAGAGTTCATACTCTCTTCGTCACCATAATTAATCAAATTAATTCCAAAAGCTAGCTAAGCTAATGATAAAACTTCCTGAATAGCGAAAGCTAAACTCTAGAGCAAATACATCACCAAATCGTGAGCAAAAAACTCCAGAATCAACAGCGTATCCATGTAGGTCTAGCCGGAGGCACGACAGAGGAAAAATTGAGGTGGTGTCAACAAGAAGTACTGCAGTACCTGGCCACAGGTGGCGCTGGTGAGTACACCCCCCTCTTGTATAGCGATCGCTGGCGTATCCCTTCCGTAGAATTCTGTCGGGCAACGGAGTTGACAGCTACATGATTATCGGGTAAGATTAATATTGAAAAAGGGTGGAATTGTTTTTGAAAGCATGACAAATTTCAGGTTATTTAGAGTTATCTTTTTATCAGTTCATATTTGAGGTATATCTTTACTAGTGCACCATTCAGTTATTTTGATGTACTGTACAATAAGTAAGGGCAAGGCAAAGTAAGGTAGTTATGGAGGAATAAAAAAATTGGGTTATATGTAGTTGGTGGGACAGGCATAAACTTTCTTATTACTTGTCAAATTGATTTTCTTTATGGGGAAAATCTTGTTCATCTTTGTCTAAAATACGATATTATAGAGCTAGATTTATAATTTACAATATATTAGCTTGCCATAATTGGAGCGAATTGGGATGGAAGCACAGGGTTGGGACTTATTTTCAGGGTAAACTAAGGATGATGCAGTCTTAAGGGGATAACAGCCCCCACCCCTGGGTAGGTAAGTCAGTAAGGATACAGCTCCCAGGTTAGGTTAAGTAGGGATCCATAGGTTTACCAGTTCACCGGTCAGATACTTTATTGTACAGTAGTAAGGGCAAGATAGCGTAAATTTAAATGAGGAGAAGGGGCCTTTGTATATTAACGGCCAGTTCCTTTCACATGCATTAAAAACATAGGCCATGTCCTTACCTACTTACCTAACTTGAGGACCCGTATCCTAACCTACAAGCCATGTCCTTACCTACTTAACTAACTGGGTGGCATATCTGCATCCCCCTTTACACTACCGTATTCTTAGTCGGCCATCATCATACATACAGGTGGCCCCTATCATACATAAACCGTCAAAATATCGATATGTATATCACTCGAAAGAAGGCAGGCTTGTTTTAAGTCTCTGACAACACAATAGCTCACAAGTAGCTCAGGTTCACGGCCACAACTTGAATATTAAAAAGGTAAGAAGCTAAAATAAAGTTTTATCCTGGACCACTCAGCTTCCAGACTCGCTCGTTCAGTGGAGCCTTTTCGGCATACAATATAACGTTCGAAGTTTCATTAAATAACAATAAAGATTTGATATTCCACTAGGATGACTTGACGCACAGTACTGACTTGGGTAAGATACTTGCCACTGATTATTAACGATAAGAAGTTGGGAAACGTCACGCAGGTAGAAAGAGGGTATGAACCGTGACCTTCAAGTTTTCAACTCTCAGCAAGTCATTGTCCAGTCTAAGATATTCAAAGAAACATACATACTCTTTGCAATGTCCATATTCATCATCAGAGTGATTTACACTAAGCAATTACAATTAAATAAGCAAATAAATTGAAGTTTTTACTACAATATTATCACTTATTCATCCAGACGCCCACCATGCCCTTAGCAATATCGTACCGGGTAAAGAACTTCATTCATATAATATCCCTTTTTACTTACAAATTACATATTGAATATCAATAAAACCATTAAAAAACATAAATAAATTATAATCCTAATAATCCATACAAAAATAAACATCCGATGAAGTAAAAATGTTATTTTCATTAGTAAAATAAATTTTTGAATATACTTACCCGATAATCATGTAGCTGTCAACTCCGTTGCCCGACAGAATTCTACGGGAGGGATACGCCAGCTATCACTATACTAGAAGGGGGTGTACTCACAAGCGCCACCTGTGGCCAGGTACTACAGTACTTGTTGTTGACGCCACCTCACTTTTTCCTCGGTCCACTGGTTCTCTATGGGGAGGAAGGGTGGGTCAATTAAATCATGATTATCGGGTAAGTATATTCAAAAATTTATTTTACTAATGAAAATAACATTTTTCAATATTAAACTTACCCGATAATCATGTAGCTGATTCACACCCAGGGGGGTGGGTGAAAAACCAGTGTACAAGACTAAAGGATAGCTAAGTATCCCGTATTTCATATAATCAGTTATCCACAATAACAATGAAATAATAAGTACCTGGTAAGGAAGTCGACTTGAACCGTTACTCTGCCTTTAATAAGATCGTCTTCCTTACTGAGCGCAGCGTTCCTCTTGGAAGGCTGAATCAACTCAAAGGTGCTAAAGTATACAGGGCTGCAACCCATACTAAAGGACCTCATCACAACCTTTAACCTCGGCGCTTCTCAAGAAAGAATTGACCACCTGCCAAATCAACAAGGATGTGGAAGGCTTCTTAGCCGACCGTACAACCCATAAAAAGTATTCAAGAGAAAGGTTAAAAGGTTATGGGATTATGGGAATGTAGTGGCTGAGCCCTCGCCTACTACTGCATTCGTTGCTACGAATGGTCCCAGGGTGTAGCAGTACTCGTAAAGAGACTGGACATCTTTGAGATAGAATGATGCGAACACTGACTTGCTTCTCCAATAGGTTGCATCCATAACACTCTGCAGAGAATGGCTCTGTTTGAAGGCCACTGAAGTAGCCACAGCTCCCACTTCATGTGTCCTTACCTTCAGCAAAGCAAGGTCTTCTTCCTTCAGATGAGAATGTGTTTCTCTAATCAGAAGCCTGAATAGTAAGAAACTGAGTTCTTAGAACTTGGAAAAGAAGGTTTCTTGATAACACACTATAAGGCTTCTGATTGTCCTCGTAAAGGTTAAGACCTTTTTAGATAGTACCTAAGAGCTCTAACTGGGCAAAGTACTCTCTCCAGTTCATTCCCCACCAAGTTGGACAGGCTTGGGATCTCGAACGACTTAGGCCAAGGACGTGAAGGAAGCTCGTTTAGCAGAAACCGAGCTGCAAGGAACATGTAGCCATTTCAGATGTGAAAACAATGATCCTGCTGAAGGCGTGGATCTCACTTACTCTTTTAGCTGTTGTCAAGCACACGAGGAAAAGAGTTTTTAATGTGAGGTCCTAAAAAGAGGCTGATTGGAGAGGTTCAAATCTTGATGACATAAGGAACCTTAGGACCACGTCTAGATTCCAGCCTGGAGTGGACAACCGACGTTCCTTTGAGGTCTCAAAAGACCTAGGGAGGTCCTGTAGATCTTTGTTGGTGGAAAGATCCAAGCCTCTGTGGCGGAAAACCGCTGCCAACATACTTCTGTAACCCTTGATCGTAGGAGCTGAAAGGGATCTTACTTTCCTTAGATATAACAGGAAGTCAGCAATCTGGGTTACAGTGGTACTGGTTGAGGAAACTGCATTGGTCTTGTACCAGCTACGGAAGACTTCCCCTTGAGACTGATAGATTCTGAGAGTGGATGTTCTCCTTGCTTTGGCAATCGCTCTGGCTGCCTCCTTCGAAAAGCCCCTAGCTCTTGAGAGTCTTTCGAAAGTCTGAAGGCAGTCAGACGAAGAGCGTGGGGGATTGGGTGTACCTTCTTTACGTGAGGAAGACGTAGAAGGTTCACTCCTAGAGGAAGAGTCCTGGGAATGTCGACCAGCCATTGCAGTACCTCTAAGAACCATTCTCTCGCGGGCCAGAGCGGCGCCAACCAACGTCAGCCGTGTCCCTTTGCGAGAGGAGAACTTCTGAAGTACCCTGTTGACAATCTTGAACGGCGGGAATGCATACAGGTCGAGATGGAACCAATCCAGCAGAAAAACTGCTGCTGGGTCTGGAATCGGAGAACAATACAACAGGAGTCTCTAGGTTATCGAGGTAGCGAACAGATCTATGGTTGGCTGACCCCACAGGGCCCAAAGTCTGCTGCAAACATTCTTGAGAAGGGTCCACTCTGTGGGGATGACCTGACCCTTCCGGCTGAGGTGATCTGCCATGACATTCATACCGCCCTGAATGAACCTCGTTACCAGCGTTAGCTTTCGATCTTTAGACCAGATGAGGAGGTCCCTTGCGATCTAGAACAACTTCACGAAAGAGTCCCTCCCTCCTTGAAGATGTAAGCCAGGGCTGTGGTGTTGTCAGAGTCCACCTCCACCACTTTGTTAAGCTGGAGGGACTTGAAGTTTATCAAGGCCAGAAGAACCGCCAACAACTCCTGCAATTGATGTGAAGTGTCCTTTGCTCCTGATTCCATGTTCTCGATCATTCCTGTCCGTCCAAAGTCGCACCCCAGCCCGTGTCTGATGTGTCCGAGAGGAGACGGCGGTCGGGTTTCTGAACAGCCAAAGGTAGACTTCCTTGAGAAGAAAGCTGTTCTTACACCACGCGAGAGAAGACCTCCTCTCTTCGGAAACAGGAACTGAGACCGTCTCTAGCGTCATGTCCTTTATCCAGTGAGCAGCTAGATGATACTGAAGGGGGGTAGGTGGATTCTCCCTAACACGATGAACAGGGCCAGCGATGAAAGTGTCCCTGTTAGACTCATCCACTACCTGACTGAGCATCGGTTCCTTCTCAGCATGCTCTGGATGCATTCTAGGGCTTGGAAGATCCTTGGGGCGGACGGAAAAGCCTGAAAAGCTCGACTCTGAAGATCCATACCCAGGGAGACAATGGTCTGGGATGGGATGAGCTGAGACTCCTCAAAATTGACCAGGAGGCCCAGTTCCTTGGTCAGATCCATAGTCCATCTGAGAATCTCCAGACAGCGACGACTTGTGGGAGCTCTTAAAAGCCAGTCGTCTGACGGAGCCGGACACAAGATCATGGTACTGCTGCACAGTCTGTGAACTGTCAACCATGGGGAAGCGAGGAAGTACAGTGACAACCCGAAGCTGTCTAGACTGTCTGGGTCGTACAGACAACTCCTTATCGGGTTGCTGAGGTTGCCGCACTGCGTCACAACAAGTCACTTCTGCTGGTTGTTGAACGTCTTCCCAGTGACACACTGACTCCGTAAACAAAAAATCCTTTAACAAGGACTAAGCTTGGACTGCATGTCTTGCAACACAGCTCAAGGTCTATGGGAGCAGGTGTGGTAACAGACGGGGTTAGTGACTGAAGTGGAACCATTACCTTCCCTGGAAGCATGTTATGCTTAAATAAAAGTCCATAGGAGGCTACGCAGCTAAAGGCTCCTCTCCAAATGACAGAGTCCTCAAGGGAATATCAGAAGGAGGGAGAAAAGCACTTTCTCATCTACAGGGACCATATCCGAGAAAAGTTAAGTTCTCTCAGTGAGGGTTTCACTGGTGCAAAAGCAGCAGACTAGAAGGCAACGTTATGAAACTGCTTGACAGTCTAGTGAGTTGCCAACAACCAAAGATGTATGACTGAGAAGCATGCGGTAAGGTATGCAGAGCATGTTGTATGCAGAGCATGCTGTATGCAGAGCATGCTGTATGTAGAGCATGTTGTATGCAGAGCATGCTGAATGCAGAGCATGCTGTATGCAGAGCATGTTGTATGCAGAGCATGCTGAATGCAGAGCATGCTGTATGCAGAGCATGCTGTATGCAGAGCATGCTGTATGCAGAGCATGCTGTATGCAGAGCATGTTGTATGCAGAGCATGCTGAATGCAGAGCATGCTGTATGCAGAGCATGTTGTATGCAGAGCATGCTGTATGCAGAGCATGCTGTATGCAGAGCATGCTGTATGCAGAGCATGCTGTATGTAGAGCATGCTGTAAGGTAAGCCGAGCGTGTTGTATGGCGTTTAACATTTCTCAGAAATTCCATGACCAGTGCTAGAGTGCTTCATGCATGCTTGCATGGGGTTTAAATATCAACATAATATTTACCTTACATTCATAACTCATGATTCATTTTTGTTTGAAGATATTTTTGCCATATTTGCGATATTGTTAAAAATATATTGCAAGGAATACATATATATTTTTATATAAGTAAGACAAATAACCTCCATTATCATAATGTTTGTGTAGGCATACATGTATATGATTACAAATGCAAGTTATGAAAGTAATGAGGTGTTATTATTGTCATTTGTAATTTCTCAAGTTGAGGAGAAAGTGGCAGATGCATGCGTTGAGGTGGCTGACTCATAGCATGAGTGACTGAACTCAAGGGTTGCGCTTGCTGAGTGGTTGGCGGAAGCGGAGTAGCAAGCGGAGAGCGATGAGGTAGAGGCTGCGCAGAACGTAGTAAATGTCTCGCGAGTTGAGGCTCCTGAGGCGCAAGGCTAAGGTGTTGTGGAGCTTGCCTTGAGTAGGGTTGAGCTCGCTGCAGCGAGAGCTGAGGAGACTGACTCATGGATGGGAGAGGTTGTTGTACCTCAACCGAGTGTTGCATCAATGGTGGAGCAGCAAGTGGAAGCGGAGGAAGAGAGGTATAAGCCTCCTGATCCCATTGCTGAGGTTGCCTTAAGGAAGGCGGAGGGAGCTGTACACCACTGGGAACAGTAAACTCAGAACGTGGCTCAACATCGTACGCCTGGCAGGCGGTACTGCGGTCAGGCGGAGCGAGCGCAGGCGGAGCGAGTGCAGGCGGAGGCGGAGGCGCAACCTTCTCAGCCCGACACTCACGCATCAATACTGAAAGTTGTGACTGCATGGACTGCAGTAGAGCCAACTTGGGGTCGGCAGACACTAAGGTCTGCTGAGGCAAAGCCTTAACAGCAGAGATCTGTTGCGGCAGAACCTACTCCTCTTGGGCGGAGTGCAGTCGACAGATGACTGCGGCGAGTCAGAGCTGAGCCAATGACTGCAGCCCGGTTGAGCACTCGCGGACTGGACTCTGCGTTTGAGTGGTCTAGAGACCTGAGTCCAGCGTTTCTTCCCTGACAATTGATCAGCGGACGAGTAAAAGACGGGCTCAATCGTCTGCAGGTGGGAGTGACGGTCTCTGGAAGACACGCCCGCAACCACCGAGGATACTTCTGTGCGCCGATCAAGGCCTGCCGAACCCTTTTGCCCTTCGACATTGCTTCTCCCCTGGGCTTGGGAGCTTGCAAGAGGTCCCGGACTGGGAGGACGACTGACACGCACAGAAGTACCCTCACGCACAACACTGACACTTTGCGCTAATCACTTATCACTTTTGATTTTCTGTTTGCACTTATTTCACTGAACTCGAAACTTTAAGTGGTTTGTACCTGAAACACGCAATTCTATCCTTTCTCAAAAGTTAGTAATTGCGAAAACAGAATTACAATGTAACAGAAAAATCTAATGAAAGATAAATAATTCAGTGGCTGGAAAGAGACTAAACACTAGATCAAATAAACTACGTTTAAATTCTCTCACCGCATAAAGCTTGAGAACAAGAAAAAACTCTAGAAACGTTTACCTTCTTCCCCTAAAGAGACTAGGGAGAAGAGTAAAAACGATAACAACGTTACTCGCTTGAACGAAACGTTTATCCTCCTCTTTCTCCCTCCGTCTCTATCTCTCTCTCTCTCTCTCTCTCTCTCTCTCTCTCTCTCTGACTTAGAACCTGAGAGAAGAGCCCAATCATATATATCGTTAAAACATAT
>NC_090730.1:167108886-167111386 GCF_036898095.1 Palaemon carinicauda
CCGTAAAAAATTATGGCTAAATATTTAGGGTAGATATGCAAAGATACACACGTACCCCATCTCATCAGGGTATGACTACTTCCTTTCCCATCTACCAGAAGGACGGGGAGAGCTGTATATACATATATACATACACACACATACAAACATATATATGTATGTATATATATATATATATATATATATATATAAGTTTATTGCCATCAAACAAACGAAGTTTCTCTAGTTTGATCATCAATGTTAGTAAAGGCTATTTCTCAAAAATGATCTTCAGAAGCAATTTAAAGTCGAACTCTTGCTACATCTAATGCAACAACAGATAAAAACAGCAATTAAGAGTAAAATCTTTATTGCCTTCGTCAAAATTGAAGATTTTTTTTCGAAGGGTTTGTATTTACCTATGTAGTTGTACGAACGGGGGAGAGGATATGTAACGGCTCCTCATTTATCCTTTCCCCTAGTTGACTAGACTGAGTAAAGTGTTGGGGATGCAGATATCTATGGTCATCTACGGATACGTCCTTGATTATACACGATATCTTTGGATAGTCGTTCTGGGGGTTAGAACCCCCGTGATATATGACGGTATCTCTCTTGTAATATCACTCGCAGAAATATTATACAGTAGGAAGCTGCCGAAGGGACCTTCCATCAGCATGACGTGGCTATCTCACCCAAAAGTAGATTTTTCCTATGTCAAAATCCGTTTATTTATTTGTTTGTGAGCAACTTTACATAAAAACTATAGTACTGATTTTGACCAAACTTTGTAGTTATGTTGGGTATTATTATTATTATTATTATTATCATTATTATTATTATTTGCTAAGCTATAACCCTAGTTAGAATAGCAGGATGCTATAAGCCCAGGGGCTCCAACAGGGAAAGTAGCCCAGTGAAGAAAGAAAACAAGGAAATAAGAAAAGTAATTAACTATCAAAATAAAATATTTTAAGAAAAGTAACAACACTAAAATCAATATTTCATACATAAACTGTAACTATGACCTAAAGATGAGTCTGCAACTTTTTAGATAAAGTACGTCTAAGTACAAGTACGCAGCAGTACTTTGAAAATAATCGCAATGTTGAGTAAATGACAAATATTTTGAAAGTTTATGTTTTTAACAACATTACGCAAAAACTACTGAACCAATTTCAACCAAACTTGGTGGATATGTGGAGTATGGCTCAAAGATAAATCCCATAGATTTTAAAGAAAATACATTGAAGTACAAGTACCCAGTGGAGTTAAGAGTAAAATAAGATTGCTTGGCGTGGCGAAGGCATGCTCTCTACCGAGAGCCCAAATAGAACTATGAATTCACTTAACGCATTGGATCTCACAACATAGAGAGAGAGAGAGTTGCATTTTGAGACTATGATAGGAATAGTATTGGAGAAATATTGGTAATTATTAATCCGTTTTGCCACACACACAGGCAAACCTTATATGTGCATATATATGCATACCTATATATAATTATATGTACACATACAAACATATACATAGAGATAAGTTTATGTGTATACTTATATATATATATATATATATATATGTAGTATACATATATATACATATATATATATATATATATATACACACACACACACATATATATATATATATATATATATAAACGTATACACACATATATGTATTGAGCAAGGATTCAGACAGGGAGACCCCATATCTCCCTAAATTATTCGCATCGTGCGTTAGAAGTTTTTAAGAATTTAGATTGGGAACATATAGGACTTAAGATTTGCAGATGACATAATTCTGTTTAGTGAATCATGGATGAATTGCAAAAGATGATAGAAGATTTGAATAGAAAAAGTAGAAATGTAGGACTGAAAATAAATATGAGTAAGTGTTTCCCCAGGATATGAACCCGAAATTAAAGAGATAAACATAGGACAGAGAGCTTTTGGTAAACAAAAGGAGATTATGAAAAGTAAAACGCCATTTTCTCTAAAAGAAAAGTATCTAATCGAATGGTCCTGCCTGTATGAAGCTATGCCTCATAAACTTGGAGACTTACTAAAGCCCCAGAACACAAACTATTTACATTTCAAAGAGCTATGGAAAGGATAATGACGGGAATAACACTTACAAACAGAAAAAAAAAATGCAACATGAATACAAGAACAAACTAAAGTAGAGGATATTCTAACAGCATGTAAGAAAAATAAATGGACATGAACAGGGCATATGATGAGGGTGACAGATAATTTATGGGCATCAAGAATAACAAAATGTGTCCGTGGAGATTGCAACAGAAGAAGGGGAATGGAGAGAAGACGATGGATTGACGAGCGAAAATTCGTGGATATAGACTAGCGTAGAAAGACCAAGAGTAGAAGGTAGTGGAGGATATGTCTACGGCCTTTGTCACACACAGACACAGACACACACACACACACATCTATATATATATATATATATATATATAGAGAGAGAGAGAGAGAGAGAGAGAGAGAGACGAGAGAGAGAGAGA
>NC_090730.1:167121386-167138886 GCF_036898095.1 Palaemon carinicauda
ATATATATATATATATATATACACACACACACAGTATATACAAGCATTTCTTGGATGCCAAGATAGTGATCTCCATAGTATTCTAATACTAGGACTTAGGCATAGATCCTTGCAAGTCCTCTGTTATTAAACACGCTGTCTTGAAAACAGTATGAAGGGTAATTTCATTCATCATATTTTTAAGTAGCCTTTCATTAAGGATTGTTTTATGAGAAATTGAGATGTTATTTCATACGAGGCGTGTGAGATCCGTAGAGTTTTGTGCGGGCATTCATTTTAGATATTACAGTTATTATTATTATTATTATTATTATTATTATTATTATTATTATTATTATTAGCTAAGCTACAACCCTAGTAGGAAAAGCAAGATGCTATAAGCCTAAGGGCTCCTACAGGGTAAATAGCCCAATGAGGAAAGGAAATAAAGAAACTAAATTTCAAAGCAACGCTAAACAATTGATTAAGTTGATTAATTCAATGAGACAATGTTCTGACGTAAGAGTGGCAGAGGGCGTTGAAACAAGAGATATGTCAGTTGGAACAGTCTCCTTTTGCAATAGGAAATTGGATATATATATATATATATATATATATATATATATTTTTGGATAATATCCGGAGTATTCTTTGATCCTCGGGGAAATTATTGAGGATTTACGTAACAAGTTTTTTTTTTTTTATGGTTGATTTCATATGAGAAATGGATGGTTCCGTCATTATTTGCGATGAATATTTGTATATTTGTTTGCATACTTAGTTTCATACACACATATCCATATATGGGAATATATGTTTGTATGTATGTATGTGTGTATATATATATATATATATATATTCATACATACAAATATAACTATATATACACAATATATATGTATTTGTAAATATAAATATAACTATATATAATGTATATAATAGACACATATACACAAACATAACTATATATATACAGTATATATGTATCTATATAAATATAAATATAACTATTTATATAATGTATATATATAATATATATGTATATGTGTATATATATGCATTCAAATTAGCTATATATACATTACATATGTATATATATAAATATAAATATAACTATATATAATATATACATAAATATATATATATATATATATATATATATGTGTGTGTATTTGTGCATATATATATATATATAGAGAGAGAGAGAGAGAGAGAGAGAGAGAGAGAGAGAGAGAGAGAGAGAGAAAGTAAGTTCACACGGTACGAGACATCTCACACTGGAAAGGGCAGAAAATTAAATCGAACAGTGAATATAAAAGATATATAAAAAAAGGATCACGGAAAGGGAATTTCTGTTCTGACATCCTGGCAATTAACGTCACGGCAAAATAGCTAATGGCGATACAATCACCTATTGTAAAGAATCGCTCTGTCTCAGTTCCCTTCGCCCTCCTAAAAAAAAAAAAAAAAGAAGTTTATACCCTTGCAAAGGACCAATAGGGCAAAAAACGCGGGTAGATTGTCATGCCCACCGGGTAGAGAAGGTGATGGAGTTTTAATGCCGTTTCCAGGTGTCATACCTAACATTGAAAGTTGTCTAGCTGCCCACCAATTTACTGTCAGACGTAAAAAAAGAGGCATTTTTGCCGTAGCGGTCAGAGAATCCGTACACTCTAAAAAATTAAGGGTATAAAAGGGGTAGAAAAGGGGTATTTCTAGTGGTTAAAATAGCATACCCTATTGGGGTATATAAGAACTATAATATACCCTTTACAATATACCCATATCAAGGGTATAACATATACTTGAGATACCCTTACTTAGGGGTGTATCGTAGGTAAAGAATACCCTTTTACAGGGTATTCTATACGACATAAATACCCGTGTATATTAATTATAATTTTATAATTAACATCTATTCCACCATTATATAGGTGTAGTTATAGCTTATAAGTATATAAAGTAATAAGGTCAATGATTTTAAAAGTTTGGTTTATCAATTTATTATTTCCATTACACTTGAAAATCAAAAGTATATATATAATATATAAAGAGTGATGGCAGAAGCTGCAAAGCAAACCGTACGCAGAAATCTGTGAAAAGAAAATATTTGTTAGTGTGTGTGTGCCTATATATATATATATATATATATATATATATAGAAAAGAAAGGAAAAAATATCATGCATAAATACCTGTCTGCTACCTCAGGTCAAACTGATTAAGAAATCATTGGCGTCAGTGTTTGCTTACAGACTACGCGTAATCGTAATGTTATTAACGTTTAGCTGAATACGATGTTTATGTTTTTTTCCTCCCAGACAGCTTGACGCTCGCTCTCTCTCTCTCTCTCTCTCTCTCTCTCTCTCTCTCTCTCATAATTAAGTACTAATGATAATTTCTTACTTATTTTCCCCGGTGTTAGTAATAATGATTTTTTAGACTATCACAGCCTGAATGCAAAACTAATGATGATGTCTGACAATTTTTATTCGTAACGTTGAAGTAGGAAATAATGTTAAGTATGGTAGTTTTGACTTTTAAAATACTGCAGAAATAATGGGGATGAGTAACCTAAAATTTATTCAAGGCAGCATTTCAGATAATAAGAAACATACATACCATATTTTATCATACGTAAAATTATGGTAAAAAGTGTTATAGGTCACATAAATACCAGAGTCAATGCAAAAACCATAATAATAAAAACAATATAATAATAATATAAGGAGTATAATAATAATAATAGCAATAATAGTGAAAAGAGTAAAGGAATAATAATAATCATAGCAATATCATTATTATCATTTTATATTGATATCAAAATTATTATTATTATAATAATAATAATAATAATAATAATAATAATAATAATAATAATAACAGTAAAATTAAATGAGATTATGGAAAGCAGTCAGCGAGAGACAGAGGGGAGAAAGAATTCGCCTGGCGAGAGAGAGGGAGGACTTGTCTCAGTTGTAGTGACGTCATATTAATAACGGCTATCCGAGAGAAAGCTGTACATGAGTTGACAAAGAGCAATTTCATATATATATATATATATATATATATATATACTTATTTATATATACTTATATATATACATATATATATATATATATATATATATAAGATTAATTGAATTATAACTAAAGAAGTTACTAAAGTCTACTAAGTAGTATGTCAAAAGGCTTCGTCTCTGTTTTAACCATCTTTCAGTGCAAACCACCACGTAGGTATATGCTATTTAGAATCATTGTCAAAACGAAATAAAATAATGTAAGTGTCATTCTCGAATAGTTGTGGTTCTTTCACCATAGTTATGACATGCAACAGAGACGTACATAGCCGCGTATTTGTATGGTAAACCGCCGCCTTTTTATAAGCATCTACCGGCGTTTTTCTTTCAAGTCAGAGTTGGCGGTATATATACATGTTGGGGACCACTGTCTATGCTTGCATAGATGGACAGTTAGTGTTCTTACCTTGGTTAGCAGTTAACAGATGAAATGCAGTGTAGATATTATAATCCCGATGACGTTAATTAGAGCAATTCATCTTCACTGCAGAGCAGACGAGAGTCCAGACGCCACTGAAATTTCCCGCCAAATTCCCGGGGTCTCGAAGAATCTCGAGACGGCAACAATACAAATTGCCAAGTACCGCATTTTGTAGGAACTTGCTTCAAAACTATCCATAACTCAAAACTAATATGTTGTTCGTAACTTTTTTGATGCATTACACTATCAGTGTAACAATATGGTGATTTAATACAGAGTAAAAGTTCATTTCATGACATGATCACACAAACTTACCAAGCCCATTTTAAGACAAAGTACAATAGAGGGTATATTATTCACAAAAAATACCCTGCCTCCTGGTTTTGAGGGGTATATTTGAGCCTTGGGGTGTTTTACATGTATTTAAACCCCAGCTCAATCGTTATACCCTTTCTGTACCTTGAACTTTTTACAGTGTAGTGGATCTACTGCAAAGGTGTAACGGCAGTAAGAACTCTGTTTGGAGATGGTTTGTAGATGAAGATTACCATTGGTTTCCTTTTTTAAGTGGAGGGTGTATGAAGATATTCAGTTTTGGAGAAAGATGGTCTTGGATGACTTTTTTGTGTGTAAAATATTACAATCTTTGGTTTCCATTCTTTTGGTGGAGTAGTTTGAAGATATTCTGTTTTGGATGAAAATGGTCTCGGGTTACTTTTTTTGTAGATGAAGACAATCTTTGGTTTCCTTTCATTTGATGAAGAGTAAGATACTGTTTTGGATAGAAATTTTGTAGGGTGACTTCTTTTGTAGATGAAGTTAATCTTTGGTTTCTTTTCTTTTGGTGGAGAGTATTTGAAGATAATCTGTTTTGGATGAAAATTGTCTAGGGTGACTTTTTTCATATTGATGAAGACAGTCATTGGTTTCCTTACAATTGGTGGAAAGTATTTGAGTATACTGTTTTGGATGAAAATTGTCTGGGGTGACTTTTTTTTTTTTTCTATGTTGATGAAGACAATATTTGGTTTCCTTTTATTAGATGGAGAGTATTTGAAGATACTGTTTTGGATAGAAATTTTGTAGGGTGACTTCTTTTGTAGAAGAAGATATCCTTGGTTTCCTTTCTTTTAGTGGAGAGTGTTTGAAGATACTCTATTGGATGAATATTGTATAGGGTGATTTTTATTTATTTATTTATTTATTTTTTTTTTTAGATGAAGGAATTCTTTGGTTTCCTTTCTTTTGCTGGAGATCATTTGAAGATACTCTGTATTGGATGAAAATTGTCTAGGGTTACTTTTTTTTTTTTTTTTTTTTTTTTGTAGATGAAGACAATCTTTGTTTCCATTCTTTTGGTGAAGAGTGTTTGAAGATATTCTGTTTCGGATGAAAATTGTCTAGGGGGACTTTTTATTGGCTGAATTGTATCCAAGGTTGATTTTCCTTTGACTAAGATTACCTTCCATTCCTGTCGTTCGATTAACATGCCTAAGATTCTTTTGATATTCATTATTACTTATTGTTATTTTCTATTTCACTTTATATTAGAGAATATGACAATCTATGTATGTATTTTTATTTTATTTTCTTTATCATCAAAATGACGAGCAGAAGAGGATGCCTGTTATTATTATTATTATTATTATTATTATTATTATTATTATGATGATGAAGATGATGATGATAATGATGATTATTGCTATTCGCTAGGCTACAACTAGGCTAGAACTATGACGTGAAAATGACTCTCTCTCTCTCTCTCTCTCTCTCTCTCTCTCTCTCTCTCTCTCTCTCTCTCTCTCTCTCTCTCTCTCTCTAATGAAATAAATGACGATCGCAGAACTACGATGAAAGTGAAGCCCTCTACACTCTGAAATTTTAAATTTCACCGTATATGTGAGAATGTGTAGCCTCGATATTGAACATTCTCTATCGTCTAATTACATTCAGCGCTAAATGGATTGAACTAAATATTTTGAAAAACGTTTTCAGGAGTTTTCCGAAGCCTCTTAAGATCACCTACTCTTACAAGTAGTTTTTCATTCAATACGATAAACTTGTGGGTCATTGTTATTTATTTTCCTTGTAATTTTTTCAGTGGAAAATAAATAAAAGATTGTATCTCACTTTAGCTATTATTGTAATATAAAAGTTTTATTCAGAATAAAATTATTATGTTTACACGAAAGATAGTTAAACAACCAACGAAAGAATTGAGCCTTTTAAAATATTTTCATATATTAATTTGAATGAATAATTTAGTATCAAAAGTCTTGACATGTTCTATATTGGTGATGGATTTTTCCAGCTACATATTATTATTATTATTATTATTATTATTATTATTACTAACTAAGCTACAACCCCAGTTAAAGCAGGATGCTATAAGGCCAAGGGCTCCAACAGGAAAAAACAGCCCAGTGAGGAAAGGAAATAAGGAAACAGATAGAATAGTGTGCCCTAGTGCACCCTCCAGTTAGAGAACTCTAACCCAATACAGTGGAAGCCATGTTACAAAGGGTATGGCACCACCCAAGGCTAAAGAACAGTGGTTTGATTTTGGAGTTCCCTCCTAGAAGAGCTAAAGTCTCCTCTATCCTTAACAAGAAGAAAGTAGCCACCGAACAATGCAGTGCAGTAGTTAACCTCTTGAGCGAAGAACCATAAAACTAACAAATATATATATTTCCGTATACTGTTATAGTACGTAATGTATAATTGTTAAAAAGCTAATGATAGACCTAGGGAAGGTAGGATACCAGGCAATGAATCTAAGAGAGAGAGAGAGTGAGAGAGAGAGGAGAGAGAGAGAGAGAGAGAGAGAGAGCGTTGCCTTAGACGTATTCCTATTTCTTATTCTACAAAATTTGCATTGGATTTATGAAGTTGGGCTTAACTTGGTGTTGGGGCCTGTGAGGAAATTCACCGCTGGAGTACATCTAGGGTAAAATCCTAAAGTTCGGAGTACATCTAGGGTAAAATCCTAAAGTTCGGAGTACATCTAGGGTAAAATCCTAAAGTTCGGGAGTACATCTAGGGTAAAATCCTAAAGTTCGGAGTACATCTAGGGTAAAATCCTAAAGTTCGGAGTACATCTAGGGGTAAAATCCTAAAGTTCGGAGTACATCTAGGTAAAATCCTAAAGTTTGGAGTACATCTAAAGTAAAACCCTTTAGTTTGGAGTACTTACAGGGTGAAATCCTTAAATTCGCAGTACATCTGAAGTAAAACCCTTAAGTTTGGAGTACTTACAGGGTGAAATCCTAAAGTTCGGAGTACATCTAGGGTAAAACCCTTAAGTTTGGAGTACTTACAGTGTGAAATCCTAAAGTTCGGAGTACATCTAGAGTAAAACTTTGAAGTTTACTCTGCGGTATAAGCTAGAAGAGGTTGAACAGCAAAATGAAGCAAGGAGTCAGAAGCAGAGATGAAGTAGAAGGATATAAACCAAGTGCAGAGTGTGGACAAGGGCCCGTTGCAAGGACCCTTAGGTAATCCTCACAGTACAGCGCATAAGGTGCACAGACGGTACACTGCCCCCCCCCACCCCCACCCCCACCCCTCTTACGGGGCAAGAAAATATGGTAACGCTCGTTGGTGCTTTTGTGAAGAGCTCACAGTTTCATGTATTACTCTCTGTGGTACGAATTGACATTGCTTACAGGGTTGACAGATCTTGACGTTTGTACAGAGTTGCCAAATCTCCTCGACGTTTGTACAGGGAAGTCAGATCTCGACGTTTGTACAGGGTGCCAGATTTCCTTGACGTTTGTTCAGGGTTGTCAGATCTCCTTGCCGTTCGTATAGGGTTGCCAGATCTCTTTGACGTTTTTTTGTACAGGGTTGCCAGATCTCCTCGACGTTTGTACATGGTTACCAGGTCTCATCGACGTTTGTACGTGGTTGCCAGATTTCCTCGACGTTTGTACAGAATTGTCAAATCTCCTTGACGTTTGTACAGGGAAGTCAGATCTCGACATTTGTACGGGGGTGCCAGATTTCCTTGACGTTTGTTCAGGGTTGTGAGATCCTGCCGTTCGTATAGGGTTGCCAGATCTCTTTGACGTTTTTGGTACAGGGGTGCCAGATCTCCTTGACATTTGTACAGGGTTGCCAGATCTCCTCGACGTTTGTACATGGTTGCCAGATCTCATCGACGTTTGTACATGGTTGCCAGATTTCCTCGACGTTGGTACAGGGGTGCCAGATCTAGACGTTTGTACCAGCCAGATCTTTCCAACATAACAATTCTGAAGTGTGGGGCTGTGAAAGAACATTTTATAAGCTGCTTCTGTGTTTGGTAATGGGCCTAACCTTTTGACTAAATAGTCCCACATCAAAGCAGGAGTTTCCAGTTATTGGCGGTGGGCCTAGCCTTTTGCTAAACAGCAAGTCTATAAGGCAGCAGTTGTCCTTTTAGTCGCTTTCTACAACACGCAGGACTTACGTTGGTAGTATTTTTGCACCCCTACTTCAGCTTATTATTATTATTATTATTATTATTATTAAATGCTAAGCTACAACCTTAGTTGGAAAAGCAGGATGCTATAAGCCTAGGGGCCCCAACAGGGAAAATAGCTCAGTGAGGAAAGGAAACAAGGAAAAATTAGATATTTTAAGAATGGTAACAACATTAAAATGAATATTTCGTATATAAACAATAAAAACTTCAACAAAACAAGAGAAACAGAAACTAGATAGAACAGTGTTCCTGAGTGTACTCTCAAGCAAGAGAACTCTAACCCAAGACAGTGGAAGGCCATGGTACAGAGGCTATAGCGCTACCCAAGACTAGAGAACAATTTATATGTATACATACATATATATATATATATATATATATATATATATATATATATATATATATATATATATATATATATATATATATATATATATATATATATATATGTTTATATATACAGTATGTATATATATAATTACTAGGTTGGTATGCTCAGCGATTGGACTAGAGTCTCTCCCCATCACCAATCCGTACTGGCCAGCGGGGTGTTGAAGACTGGTCAAACCCCAGACATGAATAAAGTCATGTCTAAAGCCTTTGTCGTGCGGTGGACTAGAAACAGCTGAATTTGTTGTTGTTGGTGCGTGCGTGTATATATATATATATATATATATATATATATATATATATATATATATATATATATATATATATATATATATATATATATATATATATATATATGATTTAATCATTCAGGAGAAAAGTAAGTGATTGTTATTGGAAGTGATTTATTATTCTCCAAAAGACAGAGAGAGAGAGAGAGAGAGAGAGAGAGAGAGAGAGAGAGAGAGAGAGAGAGAGAGAGAGAGAGAGAGAGAGAGAGAGAGAGAATTTTCGTGATATATGTAAGTGATATTGAAAGCGATAATAGTAGAGATAACTGATATATGTAGTTAGGATTAACATTTGAGAGAGAGAGAGAGAGAGAGAGAGAGAGGAGAGAGAGAGAGAGAGAGAGAGAGAGAGAGAGAGAGAGAGAATTTTCGTGATATATGTAAGTGATATTGAAAGCGATAATAATAGAGATAACTGATATATGTAGTTAGGATTAACATTTGAGAGAGAGAGAGAGAGAGAGAGAGAGAGAGAGAGAGAGAGAGAGAGAGAGAGAGATTTTCTTGATATATGTAAATGATATTGAAAGTTATAATAATAGAGATAACTGATATATGTAGTTAGGATTAACATTTGAGAGAGAGAGAGAGAGAGAGAGAGAGAGAGAGAGAGAGAGAGAGAGAGAGAGAGAGAGAGAGAGAGAGATTCAGTATTATATGTAAATGATATTGAAAGCGATAATATTAGAGATAACTATGATATATGTAGTTAGGATTAACATCTGAGAGAGAGAGAGAGAGAGAGAGAGAGAGAGAGAGAGAGAGAGAGAGAGAGAGAGAGAGAGAGAGAGAGATTCAGTATTATATGTAAATGATATTGAAAGCGATAATGTTAGAGATAACTATGATAAATGTAGTTAGGATTAACATCTGAGAGAGAGAGAGAGAGAGAGAGAGAGAGAGAGAGAGAGAGAGAGAGAGAGAGAGATATTTTCTTGATATATGTAAATGATATTGAAAGCGATAATATTAGAGATAACTGATATATGTAGTCAGGATTAACATGTTTGTGTGTGAGAGAGAGAGAGAGAGAGAGAGAGAGAGAGAGAGAGAGAGAGAGAGAGAGAGAGAGAGAGAGAGAGAGAAATTAGCTGCATCATCGGATAGTCCAGGAACGATTTCTTTTTGGAGGGGCGCCGACCTGCTTGGCCGCAAAACTTTTAGAAAGGAAGCGAACGTCCTTCAGAGGAGAGTAAGTGTCCTCCTTATGGAGTTATAATTCTCTCGTAAATGGTGAGAGGGGGGGGGGGGGGGAGGGGGAGGAGGAGGAGGAGGGGAGGAGAGGGGGGGGGAGTTGTTTCTCGAGTGGTAATATTGCCAAGTCATCTCCTGTGGGTCAATCACTCGTTCTATTTAGGCTGAGGAGAATTAGGTGATGGTTTTAACCTTCTGTGGTTAGGAAAATTCACTTTTGTGTATTTTTTTTATTTTGTCTATTATATTTTTTTTTTGGAGTTTTCAAGCTAGTTTTTTGAAGGTTTAAAGGCTGCTCGTGAATGGATAAAAGAGGTTAGGGACAGTCACGATGTCCTAGCTAGCAGGACAATGCCCTAGAGACTGATCATATACAGTATATATAACGGATTTTGAGCGAAGCGAAAAATCTATTTTTGGGTGAGATGGCCATGTCGTCCTGATGGAAGTTCCTATAGGGTAGCTTCCTAGGGTATATTACAACTACGGCGATATTCCCAGAGAATTTACCTTAAGGTACCAGAATTCTAACTCCTGGAGCGAGTATCCCTCGTGAAAGGGATATCGCGACATATCAGAGGACGTATTCTAGACACGTCACATGGCAATCTACATCCTGGATAGAGATTTCGTCTCGTAGGAGGTGATTGGCGAGATACGAATTCGGGAAAGAAAAAGGGGAGCCGCTCATAAGGCTTCCCTATCCCCCGATTCGTATGCGTGCCTGGCGCCAATCCTGGCGCCATCTGTATTCCTTGTAGCGTACACGAGGTGCTACAGATACTGTATGTAGGGAGGGGTCCTACAGCCCTTTCTTAGAAAGGCAAGGGCGGGTCCATCAGGACGACATGGCCATCTCACCCAAAAGTAGATTTTTCGCTTCGCTCAAAATCCGTTTTTTGGGCTCAAGCCATGTCGTCCTGATGGAAGTGTACCAGAGCATTACTGTATCTGTGGATTCTCAGAACGTGCCGTACTCCCCGGAGGTAATTTTTTCCCGGTCGACTAGACCTAGAGACCTAAGATGTTACCGTTATACATCTTTTCAACTAACTATAAACTATGTTAGAGCTTCCTGCCCCCTACAGGGAAGAGTCCTACTAGACTCTGGAAAAGTCTCGAAGAGTACATATATCTATGTATGAATACCAGGCAAGCTAATATAGTGGTCTCGCCCTTTATTAAGTAAAGCATAGTTTGTAAAGAACCACTGCGTCAATATGAAATATCGACCAGTTCTCCGCACAATACTTGTATTGGACAAAGGTTTTATATCCGCATAGGAGGAAAACCAATGCAACATAGCTTGCATAAAGGAACAATTCTATTAGAATTATCCCAGATAAGGTACATAGAATGAATGCTCAATTATACCAATAAATTGACACAGGTGAAGGAGACGCAAGGTTCTCAAGAACCAGATTATTGACAGGCAATAAATAGACAGGTTAACCCCAATTATATATATATATACATAAGAAGAGGATAACCCAAAACTTTAAGCATAAGTATGATAGTAAACAGAGCTTGTTTGTCTGAAAGAAAAAAACATTAGATGCCACTTTTAAGATACCGAGGTATCAAAGTCATAAAAGCCTGTATTACAAATCAATGACATTAGCGTTAGAAACGCTCGGCACACATGTCTGCACTTATGCTAGGTTCACCTTCGGAAATGGAACAGTCTGGATGGGCAACACAGTGCCCTCACTTAGTTTGTAGTACAGTATGTAACTACACACTCACCCTGGAATTAATCGTCCCAATTAAGACCACTGTTCCTCGCAGAGTTAAACAGTAGGGTTAACACCGCGACCCACTGCTACCACAGATCTCTTTTAGTTCCTCTACTTGCTTCGCATAGTGGCGAAAGAACACTCTGGAAGACTTCCAGCCAGTGTATGAACGGAGATGTTCAAAATCCATACAATTAAAGAAATTTAAGAATGAGGCAACTTTCCTCGGATCGTGACCTACGGGTGTATTGTCAGGATCCGCTCTGCGAATAAAATATGTGATTTTCGCTCTGAGTTGATTCAGAGATAAATTTGAGCCTGATGTTTCTCCCCTGAATAGTTGACCACCCTTGAAGTCTGAAGTTCTATGAAGATAGACCTTTAGGCATTCTACTGGACATAGAGATGCATCTTCTTTCAGAGGGCAGATTCTCCAGGGACCCCCACCTGTTGGTGGGTAACTCATTCTTGGCGAGAAACGTAGGATCCGGAAACAGGTTCAGTTCTCCCCCATCCAGGAACTGAACACGACCTGCCTCTCTCGAGAGGCTACAATCTCACTAACCCTGGCCCCGGACGCGAGTGCAAAATAGGAAAATAACTTTTTGTGTCAAATCCTTTAACGCACACTCTTCATTGCTCAACAGAGAAGCGAAATGAAGAACTTGTCTAAAGACCATGAAATGGGCTTTGGAGGTGCTGAAGGTCTGAGCCTAGCACAGGCTTTCGGGACTTTATTAAAGATCTCGTTACCTAGGTCGACCTGGAAGGCATATAGAATGGGTCTTGTCAAAGCAGACTTACACGCTGAAATCATGTTCGCTGCCAACCCTTGACCATGGAGGTGGAGAAGAAAGATAAGCAGAAGTCTGTCAAGATCTCCTGCGGATTCTTCGCCTTGACAAAAGGCCACCCATTTTCTCCAAGATGACTCATATTGCCTTCTAGTAGATTTGCACTTATATTCCTCAAGGAAGTCTATACTGGCTTTCGAAATCCCGAAACGCTTTCTCACCGCTAGGGAGAGAAAATCATGAGCTGCAGGGTCCGGGTTTTCTGTAATGAAGCGCAGACAGTTGACTTCTGGACTCGCTGGGTCAGAACTGGATCTGGTAGTGGTACAAACTTCAGCTACAGTTCCAATGCCAGGAGGAACCACACGTTGTTCGGCCACTTGTGGGCCACTATTGCCGCTATCCTATGAAGGATCTCAGTTTGTTGAGGACCCTCAACAGAAGGTTGTGAGGAGGGAACAGATAAATCTTGGACCATCTGTTCCAGTCGAGGGACATCGCGTCCACTGCTTTCGCTAAGGGGTCCTCGTACGGGGCACGTACAGGGGCAACTTCTTGTTGTCTTTCGTCGCAAAGAGGTCTATCTGCAGTTCTGGGACTGATTCAGAATGAAGGAGAATGATCCTGCGTCTAAGGACCATTCCGACTCTATCGGTGTGAACCTGGATAGAGCGTCCGCTGTCACATTGCGGACTCCTTGAAGGTGAACTGCCGACAGGTACCACTTCTTCTTTTCCGCCAATCGGAAGACGGCCAACATCACCTGGTTGAGAGGTGGTGACCTTGATCCTTGTCGATTCAAGTATCTCACAACTACCTCGCTGTCTATCACCACCTTATGTGGATCGAGTGACGCGGGGAGACTTTCTTTAAGGTAAGGAGCACTGCCCTAGCTTCTAGAAAGTTTTATGTGAAAGGTCTTGAATAGCCTGGACCAAGTCTCCTGGACTTTTTTCCGATGAGAGTGACCTCCCCATCCCTCCTTCGAGGCGTCTGAGTGAATCGTCACCGACGGGGGAGGTGGCTGAAGAAGAACCGACTTCTTTAGATGTCTGGCTTGGGACCAAGGCCTGAGAAGAGTACTTAGCCGAAGCGGCTGGTCTTCTCAGATCTCTTCACGCGTTTGATGCATAACTTCTCCAAACTCCGATTGCATCCTTTAGCTGTGCTCTTAGCACTGGGTCTGTCACCGAAGCAAACTGGAGAGAGCGCAGTACTCTCTCCTGCTCGTGTCTTGATATCCTTTCGGAATCTTGAAGTCTCTTGAAAGAACCCGCTATCTCCTTCCTTTTCTTCGCCGGGGTGGAGAAACGGTGTGACAAAAGGTCCCAGTGGATTCCCAGCCACTGGAACTTTTGAGATGGAGAAAGTCGAGACTTTTTCTGTTGATCTTGAAGCCTAGGTACTCTAGGAACTGGATCACTTGACTGGAAGCTTGCAAGCATTCTGTCTCGGATGCTGCCCACACCAACCAGTCGTCCAGGTAGGCTACTACCTGAATTCCCTTTAGGCGTAATTGTTTGAGAGCTACGCTCGCAAGCTTCGTAAAAATCCTTGGGGCTATGTTTAGCCCTAATGGCATGGCTCCGAAGGCGTATAGTCTTCGTTGTAGCCTGAACCCTAGGTAGGGGGAGAGTCGATGGCTAATTGGAATGTGCCAATAGGCGTCTGACAAGTCTATAGAGACGGAATATGCCCTCTTGGGCAGTAAGGTCCTTATGTGTTGCAGTGTTAGCATTTTGAATTTGCAATTCACTATGAACTTGTTGAGTGGCGACAAGTCCAGAATGACTCTGAGCTTTTCCGAGTCTTTCTTGGGAACACAAAACAGCCTCCCTTAGAAATTGATGGGCTTCACCCTTCGGATCACCTTTTTTCTCCAACAGTTCTTGAACGTACTCCTCCATAACGGGGGTGGAGTGTTGGAAAAACCGAAGGCACGGGGGTGGAGTGCTGTACCAGCTCCCGCCCAGTCCATTCTTGAGTAGGCTGTGGGCCCAGGGATCGAAGGTCCACTGATCCCGAAATTTCAGAAGTCTCCCTCCTACCGGTATCACCTCACTTGGACTGCCGTCCTAAGGTCTTGCCTTCCTGACCACGACCACCCCTGAATCCCCTTCCCCTTGAGGGGCGTCTAGACGAGCCTCTGGCTGCTCCTCTAGGCTTTGCTCGAAAGGTAGTAGACTGCCCTTCGAACGCTGGGGTGAATGCCGTGGACTGTGTCGACACGGCCTGGGGTACCCACTGAAAGGTGGTTGGGGTTTGTGCCACGATCTGGGGCACTGGGGGCAATGGCAATTGCAGTTGCTGTTGCTGTTTAAGAGGCTTGGCTGGCCGAGACGGTAGCCTAGTCCTCATAGTCTTCCTCTTTGGTTGAGGACCCTCATCCGGGGAAGACTTTCTTTTGATAGCCAGGCCCCACTTCTGGAGAAGGTTTCTATTCTCCAAGGCGGCCTTATCAACAACTTCTTTGACCAAGTCGGTAGGGAAAAGGTCTTTTCCCCAAATGTTGGAGGAGATTAGTTTCTTTGGCTCGTGCCTCACCATAGCCGAGGTAAACACGAACTCCCTACAAGCTCTCCTTGCCTTGACGAAGCCATAAAGGTCCTTCGTCACTGTGGCCAGATGAGGCTTGGCCACTACCATGAACATTTCATGGACCTTGGGGTCACTTGCCATCGTCTCGAGAGTAGTCTGAAGAGACATTGAGGCAGTCAGTCTTTCTTTTGTATCGAACTCACTTCGCAAAAGAAAGTCAGACAGCTTAGGGAGGTCCTTGCCGAACTGACGTCCGGCAATATCAGCCTCCAACTTTCCCACTGAGAACGTAAGATGGACGTCCTTCTAGTCTTTGTGGTCCATAGGCAGGGCCAGCGACAAGGGTTTACACTCCTCTAGGGAGGGGCAAGACTTGCCGGCCTCGATTGCTTTTAGTACAGCCAGAAACCCTTTCTGTAAAAAGGGGAAGGCTCTAGTAGGCGAGGACACAAAGGAAGGGAGCTTCCTATTCAATGCGGCTACCTTTGAGTTAGAGAAGCCCCTCTCTTTCATCGAGGATGAAAGTAGAGCTTGAGCCTTAGCATGGTCCATCACTATGACCTCCTTCGGCTCTGTCTCCTCCTTTGAAGCTGGTTCCTTCCTCAGCCGGACATAACAGTCCGGATATGATGCCTTGCTGGGCCAGAATTCCACCTCCTCCAGGGGAACTGAGCCCAGCTTATCCGAGATGACGATCTTTCCAGTCGTCATCGGCATGTGCTCAGCATACCTCCATGGGTTAGCATCTGAGCACAAGGGAAGGTCTTTCACATTGAGCTTTTTCTGGGGCCCATGTGATTCTGCAAGGCACTGCATTCGCAGTTCCATTGCAGCCGCCTTCTCCTGATTCTCCTTCTGCATTTGTTGGATCATTCCAACAATAGAAGAGAGGGCCTGTCCCAGCTCTACTGGGAGACCGGCCGATGTAGAGGGGCTTGAACTTCATCCTGGGCTTCTGCCAGGAGGTCTTCCTCCTGACACCCGTCCACATCAGACATCCTGTCATCTAGCTGGATGTCTTGCATCGCGACCGCGACTTCAGCATCCCCCTGGATCTGAACTTAGGGGATCTCCTCTTGAGGCTGGGGAATCACTGCATCAGCTGATGCCTTAGGGAAAGGATACACCCTCATCTTCTCACTTGGAAGATAAGGGCCAGAAGTGTTCTTTTGGAAGCCCCTTACCCAGGTACGAAGCTTCTTCCTAGCTATTTAAATGTCTCAGTAATCAGGTTAGTGCACACAGTACATACCTGAGGGTCCCAATACCGGAGATCATCCTTGGAGACAGCGTATGCTGCGTGTCTCCTACAAAACTCATGTCCGCAGAGGTTCTTGCTGCTGACATTGCAGAAAGCACTTCCCCACTTCGGAGTGTCCTTCTGTAAAGAGAAGAAATTTCCATGAGTATCAAGTGAACTATGTATCACTGGATATGCATAGTATAGCATAACAATTCAGAAAGGAAAGACACACACTTGTGTTTCCCTCACAACCCACTGTTGCAGCCTTCCAGATAATAAAATCAAAATGGTTTATCTCTTCTAGAGTAACCAATGCAAGGTTTCCAGAGGAAACAGGTGGAGCTCACACCTAAGCAATGATTTTAAAATCCTGGATAATAGACAGGGAAGAACTCAGCTTCCTATCTGAGGGCAACAGCAAAGGGCTGTGCAAGAAAACACAATAGTGTTAGAAGATACTGTGCTGTACCAAAACCTTTACTATAGTTTTCTTCTTACTGTATATGCTATACAGAAGAATACTAGTACAGTATAGGGGGATGTGTACCGGCCTGCCTTTGCCGGCCGGCACACATCACAACTAGCTTTAAAGTATACTACTTAACAGCTATAGGGCGGCAGCACTCTGGTTCAAATGCCTGTGTCGGTCGGCAGCAACTGCCGGCCGGTAACAGCCAGTGTTGGCCGGCAATGGCTGCCGGCCAGCAACTACACAAGGTAGTACCCAGCTGCCGGCCACACTCTTGGTGACCGGCAGGCAAGGACTGACATAAGCCGGCCGGCAAAGGTACAAGACCGATGCCAGCCGGCAGCAAAAGAACCAGAAGACTACACCTGCCCGGCTGCCGGCCTATGAGGCCGGCTGCGGGACAGGTACAGCACTAGAAGAAAAATAGAATGGATGCCGGGATAAGAGTGTACACAACCTCCAAGCCCGGCAACCGAAAGAGTGCATATAAGGAAGGGGAGAAACTAATTCAGGCTTCCTTGACCAATGCCGTCCGGCTCTGCCTGCAGGCATGGATGAGGGACCAAGAGAGGTCCGGGCAGCACTCGAAAACATAAGACCCTTGCCGGCCAGCAGCTCTGCCGGCCGGCAATGGGCTGAGTCAATTCCACATCCCAACCTATACTAGGTCCAGAAGTAGAACGACGTACAGTACAGTAAGACCCCTGCCGGCCAGCTCTGCCGGCCGGCAAGGTACAGTACAGTAATGGCTAGGCCATTACGGAGATAGAGGGGGAAGGGACAAGAGGGTCCTGCCAACCTTGCTTTAGTGACAGATCACCCGCAGCCAAGAAACTTATCTTAGCCTAAGGGAGATCTAAGGGGTAAGGCCAGCAATACTTGCCAGCTTCCAGAGCACCAAAG
>NC_090730.1:167166020-167168520 GCF_036898095.1 Palaemon carinicauda
TTTTTTTGGAATTTTTTTTCAGCAATATGCTATAAGCAAGGTTAGCTTTAGGTGTCGTAAAGATTGTGTTTTTTTTATTTTTTATTTTGTTTTTTGGGCATTTTTTTCAGCAAGTATCCAAGTAGATAGTTATATATAGTTAACATTTGTAATAAGAAAGGTTACTCCAGGTATCGCAAAGGTAGTTTTTTTTTTATTTTTTTTTTTGGAAATTTTTTATTTAGCAAGTACCGTAGTAGATAGTTTTTTATTGTCAATATTTGTAATGAGCAAGGTTACTCCAGGTATCGTAAAGGTAGTTTTTTTTCAGCTTGTATCGTAGTAGATATTTATAGTCAACATTTGTAATAAGCAAGGTTAATCCAGGTATCGCATATATAGAATGTTTTTGCTATGATTTTTATTTTGTTTTTGGAAATTTTTTTTTCAGCAAATATCCAAGTAGATAGTTATATATAGTTAACATTTGTAATAAGAAAGGTTACTCCAGGTATCGCAAATTTAGTGTTTTTTGCTATGATTTTTATTTTGTTTTTGGACAGTTATTTTCAGCAAGTATCGTAGGAGATTATGAAATGTACTCGACATTTACAATAAGCAAGGTTGCTTCAGGCGTCGAAAAGTTAGTGTTTTTTTTTTTTTCTGCAAATATCGTATCCGATAGTTATATTTAGTCAACATTTGTAATAAGCAAGGCTATTCCAGGTGTTGCAAATTTGGTGTTATTTGCCAAGGTTTTTATTTTATTTTTGGACATAGTTTTTTCAGTAAGTATCTTAGCTGATAGTTATATATAATCAACATTTGTAATAAGCAAGGTTATTCCAGTTATCACAGAGTTAGTGTTTATTTTTTCTGTGTTTTATTTTGTTTTTGGACAATTATTTTCAGCAAGTATCATGGGAGATAGCGAAATATATTCAACATTTGCTAGGTAGTAGGTTGGTCAGGGCACCAGCCACCCATTGAGATACTACCGCTAGAGAGTTATGGGTTCTTTTTAGTGACCAGACAGTACTGCATTGGATCCATCTCCCTGGTTACGGTTCATTTTCCTTTGCCCACACACACACTGAACAGTCTGGCCTATTCTTTACATATTCTCCTCTGTCTTCATACACCTGACAACACAGATTACCAGACAATTCTTCTTCATCCAAGGGGTTACTCCACTGTAATTGTTCAGTGGCCACTTTCCTCTTGGTAAGGGTAGAAGAGACTCTAGCTTTGGTAAGCAGCTCTTCTAGGAGAAGAACACTCCAAAATCAAACCACTGTTCTCTAGTCTTGGGTAGTGCCATAGCCTCTGTATCCTGGCCTTCCACTGTCTTGGGTTAGAGTTCTCTTGCTTGAGGGTACACTCGAGCACACTCCTATCTTATTTCTCTTCCTCTTGTTTTGTTAAAGTTTTTATAGTTTATATAGGAGATATTTATTGTTGTTACTCTTCTTGAAATATTTCATTTTCCTTTTTTCCTTTCCTCACTGTTCTATTTTCTCTGTTGGAGCCTCTGGGCTTATAGTATCCTGCTTTTCCTACTAGGGTTGTAGCTTAGTAAGTAATAATAATAATAATGATTTACAATAAGCGTTACTTCAGGTGTACATATAGTATTTGGTTTTTATTTTTGTTTTGGACACGTATAAAACTTTTTTATGCAAGTACCGGGGCAGACAGTTATATTATTATTATATTTTAAGAACAGTAACAACATTAGAATAAATATTTCCTATATAAACTGTAAAAACTAACAAAACAAGAGGAAGAAAAATAAGATAAAATAGTGTGCTCGAGTGTACCCTCAAGCAAGAGAACTCTACCCCAAGACAGCGAAATACCATGGTACAGAGGCTATGGCACTACCCAAGACTAGAGAACAATGGTTTGATTTTGGAGTGTAGATGTGCTGTTCTAATGTAAAGCTGCTGTAGCCTGATATACCCCTATTTATCAGTACCGTATTCATAATATGTATTTGTTATTACTAAGACCATCAACGTTTGATAGTAGTGTTTTAGACGGTGTATTTTACTAATATCGTCATTTGAAAATATGCCTAAGATCAATAATATTAAAGTCCCCTCCCCCCGTTTTTAAGCAGTATGATTAGACAAAAATATTTTTATTTTCATGAAATCATATAAACTAGGTTTAAAGGCCGCTCATGAATGGCAGAGGCAAGGGACAGTGACATTGCCATAGCAAACAGGGCAATGCCGTAGAAACTGACCATATACACATATAATCAGCGCCCAAGCCACCTCTCCATCCAAGCTAGGACCTAGGAGAGCCAGGCAATGGCTGCTGATGACTCAGCAGATAGACCTATAGGCTCCCCCAACCCTCCCCGCTCCTTAGTTCACAAAGATGGTGATATTGCAGCGACCTGAGGAACTAACAAGTTTGAGCGGGACTCAAACCCCAGTGTGGCGTTCACCAGTCAGAGACGTTACCACATCGGCCACCACAAACAGATCTGGGAAATATCATTCATGATCAC
>NC_090730.1:167176020-167178520 GCF_036898095.1 Palaemon carinicauda
TCCTACCGAAGTGACATTTTAAAGACGCAATGCAGAGACAGCTTTATATCCTGGACATGAAAAATAGCTCCTGTAAGGACTCACGCCTCGGGAGCTGCGAGTAGCCCATTTTAGGCTGGTCCTGCCAGACTATCTAGTCCATTAGAAAAGGAGGTCTATTAAAAAAAAGGATGGACAGTTGAAGGACGTCTGGCTGAAGTATAGACGAGAAATCCTCCTGATAAAAAGGAAGAAAGTATAGCTAGAGGGATGCAATAAATAAAGTCAACCTAGATAGATTGTTTTTAATGTTTTTTTTGATTTAAGTAATTGAGATCGAATGGGAATTAATGGTGTATTGGCAAAGAAATGCAGGAGAAAGGTGATTTGGTTAAATCTTGATTATGTTTTATGGGTTGTTGCAAGAGATGAATGTTTGGTTGTATAGTCTTCACAAGCCCTTCTATAACCTTCAGGTTGTAGTTCACGATACGTAGAATATACCTTACTTTCATAGCTGGCGTTTAATAGACCTGGTCCAGAGTATATATATATTTATATATATATATATATATATATATATATATATATATATGTATATATATATATATATATATATATATATAATATATATAAATATATATATATATATATATATATATATATATATATATGTATATGTATATTAACCGCTTCATAGATCTACTCTGTAAACTTATCAGCTTCAGGTCGTATTCCCCCACACTCACTGAGTAATCTCTCTCTCTCTCTCTCTCTCTCTCTCTCTCTCTCTCTCTCTCTCTCTCTCTCTCTCTCTCTCTCTATTATATATATATATATATATATATATATATATATAGATAGATATGTGTGTGTGTCTATATATACACATACATATAGGCCTATAATTAATATGTATATACGTATATATATATATATATATATATATATATATATATATATATATATAATCAAGTTTCAATACACTTATGCCATTAAAAAATCAGGGTCGAAACGGTCTAGAAAACTCATTGGCTTAATTTTCAAAAGCCTTCTTCTCTTATGGCATACCTATGATTACTTGCTATGGTGTACTTCATTCATGAAAGATTTTTCCCAATAACTGCGAAGAAAATCTTTGCAAAATTATGCGTTTTTAGATCTTGAATTTGATTTTACTTATTAAATTACCTGAGTTAGATGTGATTTTCATCTGTATCGGTAGTCATAGTAACTGGCTGAAATACAATCAGCATAAAGCTAATTAATTGAAAGTTACTAGCTGATATACTAATTGATCTAAGGTTTAATGGTCTCTCATGAATGGCAGAGACAAGGGACACTGAGAATATCCTAGACACAGGATAATGCCCTAGAGACTAAGCATATATACGTATGGTCAGCGCCCAAGGCCCCTTTCCATCCAAGCTAGGACCATGGATGGCCAGGCAATGGCTGCTTATGACTCACCAGGTATAGTTCACAAGGATGGTGAGGTTATAGACACCACAAGGAACTATCGAGCTTGAGCGGGACTCGATCTCCCGTCCAGCAGATTGCCACGCAAGGACGCTTCCAATAGGACTAAATTTCCCAAAAGGATACTTTATCAAAAGGACTTTTCACCATTACTTTCTGGTATGATCTCATCATTGTTTGACTGGAACAGGAAGCTTGGTAATGTAAAGGACTCTTATTGTGTTAATTTAGTGACATAATATCTTTGGGGATGACGGCATGATGTTTGTGGATGACTTCATGCATTATTTGGATGAAGTAACGATGTCTCTGGGGATGATGTCAAATAGTTCTTGGGTGATGTCTTCATTCCATCTCCCTTATATAATAAGGAGAAAGTGTTTTATATATATATATATATATATATATATATATATATATATATATATATGTATATATATATATATATACATACATATATATATATATATATATATATATATATATATATATATATATATATATATACATACATATATATATATGTATATATATATATATATATAATATATATATATATATATATATATATATATATATATAATCTGCACTTATCTTCAGTAAATAAATTAAAATAATAGTAACACACTCTCTCTCTCTCTCTCTCTCTCTCTCTCTCTCTCTCTCTCTCTCTCTCTCTCTCTCTCTCTCTCTCTCTCTCTCTCTAGGACACTGACTCCTTTCAAAATCCGGTTATCAAACAGACAAGCAGACAAGCTGTTGCAGTCTAACAAGCAAGCAAAAACTTTGTCGAAGTTAACAAAATTGTTGGTGAACATTCATCAATATAAAAAAAAAAATGGGACAATATCCCAAATTCCCCCCTGAGTGAAAAGAGTTTTGCCAGATTATCATTCTTTGTACTGGAACTTCAGTGGAACTGTTTTTAAGGGATGGTACAACGATAGAGAATGTCATATCGTGCAGTTTTTTCTTTAAATATATCTGTTGGGTAAACTCCAAGTTATTCGATTTAAACATTTTCAGAGAATTTATGCTATCA
>NC_090730.1:167188520-167193520 GCF_036898095.1 Palaemon carinicauda
GCATTTACGATTTATTGTCGTCCTCATAAAGATCCCAGAGAGAGAGAGAGAGAGAGAGAGAGAGAGAGAGAGAGAGAGAGAGAGAGGAGAGAGAGAGAGAGAGAGAGAGAGAGAGAGAGAGAGAGTGTTACAAGGAGTTATGAGGATTTTAGATGTCTCCTTTCATCCACTGAGACTCCATTTGCTTTTGAATAGAGCGAATTAGTTTAAAAGTTTAGAGAGAGAGAGAGAGAGAGAGAGAGAGAGAGAGAGAGAGAGAGAGAGAGAGAGAGAGAGAGAGAGAGAGAGAGAGAGAGAGAGAGTTATAAGGATTTTAGATATCTCCGTCCATCCACGGAGACTTCATTTGCTTTTGGGTAGAGCGAATGAGTTTAAACGTTTAGAGAGAGAGAGAGAGAGAGAGAGAGAGAGAGAGAGAGAGAGAGAGAGAGAGAGAGAGAGAGAGAGAGAGTTATAAGGATTTTAGATATCTCCTTCTATCCACGGAGACTTCATTTGCTTTTGGGTAGAGCGAATTAGTTTAAAAGTTAAAGAGAGAGAGAGAGAGAGAGAGAGAGAGAGAGAGGAGAGGGAGAGAGAGAGAGGAGAGAGAGAGAGAGAGGAGAGAGAGAGAGAGAGAGAGAGAATATCTTTTTTTTTATGTAAACTTCGCTATAGAGACCAGATTCTTTGCAAGGACCAACTGCTTGTCTTAATCATGCTTTGGAATATCTCGTTTGTGAGTGCCAGCTTGGGTCGATTCTCTCCTGGGTGTATTATTATTATTATTATTATTATTATTATTATTATTATTATTACTTACTTACTAAGCTACAACCCTAGTTGGAAAAGCAAGATGCTATAAGGCCAGGGGCCCCAACAGGGAAAATAGTGCAGTGAGGAAAGGAAACAAGGAAAAATAAAATATCTTAAGAACAGTAACATTTAAATATTTCCTATATAAACTATGAAAACTTCAAAAAACCTGAGGAAGAGAAATGAGATAGAATAATTTGCCCGAGTGTACCCTCAAGCAAGAGAACTCTAACCCAAGACAGTGGGAGGCTATGGTACAGAGGCTGTGGCACTACGCAAGACTAGAGAACATTGGTTTGATTTTGGAGTGCCCTTATCCTAGAAGAGCTGCTCACCGTAGCTAAAGAGTCTCTTCTACCCTTACCAAGAGGAATGTAACCACTGGACTATTACAGTGCAATAGTTAACCCCTTGGGTGAAGAAGAATCGGCTATTATTCCTGTCGTTTTTTCTAGGTGAGGTGAAATGCCTATGAGTTTTGAAGCGTCCGGGGTTGAATTTGTTAATTGAGACGTGTTTATGCGACTGAAAGGGAAATGTTTATGGTTTGTTTATTAAGTGGAAATGTTTTTCTCTGTTTAGGAAATTTTTTTGAGACTGAAAAGTGAAATGTTTATGCAATGGAATTTTTTTTCTGTTTTAAGATATTTTTTTTGCGACTGGAAAGTGAAATGTTTATGGTTTGTTTATGCTATGGAAATGTTTTTCTGTTTGGTGATGTGTTTATGTTACTGAAAAGTTAAAAGTTTATGCAGTGGAAAGGTTTTTTTTTCGTTTTGTTTTTAGAGATGATTTTGCGACTGAAAAGTTAAATGTTTATGGTTTGTTTATGCAATGGAAATCTTTTTCTGTTTTGAGATGTGTTTATACGTTTATGCAATGGAAATGTTTTTCTGTTTTGAGATGCGTTTATACGTTTATGCAATGGAAATGTTTTTCTGTTTGGTGATGTGTTTATGCGACTGAAAAACGAAATGTTCATGGTTTGTTTATGCCATGTAAAGTTTTTTTTTTTTGTGTTTGGAGATGTTTATGCAACTGAAAAATGTTACTGATTAAAAAAAAATGAGTGAAACATTCCTTTAACTTGGCTGTCTTCAGTGGACGAAAAATGCAAATGACGACTGAAACATTTTTCTATAATAGAAACTTGTTTCTTGTGAAACGGAACAAGTTTCTTGGGAATCGAACGAGTTTGTTTAAGACATCTCAGTTCCAAGTAAATGTTTTTTACCTTTCTTATGATATCTTAGTTTAGGTATTCATTACTTGTCATATAGTTTATTTATTTCCTTATTTACTTTCCTCACTGGGCTATTTTTGTCTGTTTGGAGCCCTTGGGCGTATAGCATCCTTCTTTTCCAGTTAGTGTTGTAGGTTAGCTAGTAATGATAATGATGATGATAATAATTAGTGTTGTAGTTTAGCTAGTAATGATAATAATAATAATAATAATAATAATGATGATGATGATGATGATGATGATGATGATAAAGGTCAGTGTTGTAGTTTAGCTAGTAATGATAATGATGATGATAATAATTAGTGTTGTAGTTTAGCTAGTAATAATAATAATAATAATAATAATAATAATAAATGTCAGTCTTCTTGATAATAATATCTAGGTAAATGTAATTTTTAGGATTAACACATGAACTCATAGTGGTATATCTCATATATTAAAGACCTTTGTTTCAAAGTAGTTTGAGATGATATATTCAATATTAGTAAACTTTAGGATGGGATATAACATTGAAATTTGATATATTATGTTCTTGAATCGTTTTTCTGTTGCTTTATTTTCATTATTACGTTTGTCATTTTATCGTTATATATATATATATATATATATATATATATATATATATATATATATATATATATATATATATATACTGTATAGATATATGTATGTGTATATATGTATGCATATATATATGTATATATGTATGCATATATATATGTATATATATATATATATATATATATATATATATGTATATATATATATATATATATATATATATATATATATATATATATATATATATATATATATATACGTGTGTGTACTTTCTATGCCAGTCTATACCAGTAAATTTTCTTAGTTCGTCAATCCATCGTCTTCTCTTCCTTCCCCTGCTTCTTTTGCAATCTCTAAGGACCCCATTATGTTACTCTTAATGTCCATCTATTATCTGCTATTTTCATTACGTGTGCTATACATCTCCATTTCTTTCTCTTACTCTCTTACATGTTTTTAGAATATCCTCTTTTTTAGTTTGTTCTCGTATCCATGATGTTCTTTTTCTGTCTCTTAGAAAAACCATAAACAGAAGCGAGTGGAAGAACATGTCTGAGGCCTTTGTCCTGTAGTGGAATAGTTACGGTTGATGATTATATATATATATATATATATATATATATGAATTGTATATAAATATATATAAATATATATATATATATATATATATATATATTGTATATTTATATATATACAGTATATATATATGTGTATATATATATATATATATATATATACATATATTTATATATATATATATATATATATATATATATATATATGTATATATATACAGTATATATATATATATATATATATATATATATATATATATATATATATATATGTATATATATACAGTATATATTTATATATATATATATATATATATATATATATATATATATATGTATGTATGTATGTGTGTTTGTATTCGTCAATGCAAAATCGTAATCTTTAATAAACGAACAGTATGTGTGTGTGTGTGTGTGTGTGTGTGTGTGTGTGTTCGTTTGTGGGAACAATAACTTTAAAAAAAATAAATCAATCAACTATAAATAAACAAAATGAAAATTCCATTTCATTGAACTTCTCAGTTCTTTGATGAGAAAGGCTAATAAATACACGTTTGCCTTCATCGTGAAACCTGTTTCAAAGTAACGAAACTAGTTTTTTTTGGGGTGGACACTGATACGAAACTTGACACTGACACTGAGCGGATTGTCCTAAATTTCTTTTGCAGAAGAAGATTTTGTTCGTTTGGGATTTTTAAAGTCGTTTCGTTTTCTTGGTTTTAGTTTTACTGTGATGAAATATGTTTTCATCCTTCTAGTATTCATTTTCCAAAGAGATTTTTATAGAATGATTTTTCATTGTATAAAAAAAGATGAAATTGGGAGAAGAAAAATAAGTGCCAAAAGTAATTTTTCATTGTATAAAAACTTAGAATTGGGAGGAGAAAAAAAATGAAAATTTTTTATTCAATAAAATTGAGATGAGAACAAATTAGCAAAAATATTTTTACATTCAATAATATTTGTAGAAAAAAAATTACTAAAAATATTTTATCATTCAATAATATTGGGGAAAAAATTACCCAGAATACAAAATAATTTTCTATTGTGTGAAAACCGTAAAATTGGGAGAGAAAAACAAAAATAAATGTTAATTGTGTAAAACAAACATAAAATTGTGAGGAGAAAAAATATCAAAAATAATTTTGCATAATAAAAAACATTCAATTGGGAAAAGAAAAATTACCAAAAAGGATTTTTCATAGTATAAAAAAATACATAAAATTATGACATTGTATAAAAAAACAAAATTTGCGTAGAGATAAATCACGAAAAAATTTGCCACAAAATTGGAATAAGAAAAAAATAACTAAAAATTATTTTTCATTGTATAAAAAAATCCACAAAATTGTGACATTGTATAAAGAAAAAAATTGGGTGTAGAATTGAAATCACCAACAAAATTACCATAAAATTAGGATGAGAAAAAATTACAAGAAAAAAATTTCATTTTGTAAAAAAAATCCATAAAATTATGACATTGTATAAAAAACAAAATCGTGTGGAGAAAAATCACTAAATTAAATACCATAAAATTGGAATGAGAAAAAATTACCAGAAAAAATCCATTTTATAAAAATCCATAAAATTATGACATTGTATAAAAAACAAAATTGGGTGAAAAAAAAAATCACTAAATTAAATACCATAAAATTGGAATGAGAAAATATTACCAGAAAAAAAAATAATTTTATAAAAAAAAAAACATAAAATTATGACATTGTATAAAAACAAAATCGTGTGGAGAAAAATCTCTAAATTAAATAGCATAAAATTGGAATGAGAAAAAAATATTACCAGAAAAAAAAAATTCCATTTTATAAAAA
>NC_090730.1:167198520-167208520 GCF_036898095.1 Palaemon carinicauda
CACGGACTTGGTCTGTTTCAATTACAGAGAACCTCAGCTACTGTCTGTCTGTATTTCACAGACTCTGTCTGTTTCAATTACAGAGAACCTCAGCTACTGTCTGTCTGTATTTCACGGACTTGGTCTGTTTCGATTACAGAGAACCTCAGCTACTGTCTGTCTGTATTTCACAGACTCTGTCTGTTTCAATTACAGAGAACCTCAGCTACTGTCTGTCTGTATTTCACGGACTTGGTCTGTTTCGATTACAGAGAACCTCAGCTACTGTCTGTCTGTATTTCACGGACTCGGTCTGTTTCGATTACAGAGAACCTCAGCTACTGTCTGTCTGTATTTCACGGACTTGGTCTGTTTCGATTACAGAGAACCTCAGCTACTGTCTGTCTGTATTTCACAGACTCTGTCTGTTTCAATTACAGAAAACCTCAGCTACTGTCTGTCTGTTAGTATTTTCTGTATATCACAGACTCAGTCTGTTTCAGTTACTAAGAACTTTAACTGCTGTCTATATTTTCTGTACTTCACAGACTCAATTACAAAGAACCTCAGCTACTGTCTGTCTGTTAGTATTTTCTGTATATCACAGACTCAGTCTGTTTCAGTTACTAAGAACTTTAACTGCTGTCTATATTTTCTGTACTTCACAGACTCAATTACAAAGAACCTCAGCTACTGTCTGTCTGTCAGTATTTTTTTTTTATTTCACAGACTCGGACTGTATTTGAATTACAGAGAACCTCAGCTACGGTCTGTATTTTCTGTATTTCACAGACTTAGTCTGTGTTTCAATTACTAAAAACTTCAGCTACTGTCTGTATTTTCTGTATTTCACAGAAACGGTCTGTTTCAATTACTTAGAACTTCAACTGCTGTCTGTATTTTACAGAAACAGTCTGTTTCAATTATTTAGGACTTCTACTGCTGTCTGCATTTACTGTATTTCACAGACTCAGTCTGTTTCAATGATAAAGAACTTCAACTACTGTGTGTCTGTTAGTATTTTCTGTATTTCACAGACTCGGACAGTATTTCAATTACAAAAAGCCTCAGCTACTGTCTGTCTGTTAGTATTTTCTGTATTTCACAGACTCAGGCTGGTTGGACGTTTCAATTACAAAGAACCTTAGCTACTGTCTGTCTCTCTGTATTTTCTGTATTTGACAGACTCGGCCTGTGTTACAATTACAAAGAGCCTCAGCTACTGTGTGCCTGTCTGTATTTCACAGACTCGGTCTGTGCTTAACTTACAAAGAACCTCAGCTACTGTCTGTCAGCAGTTTCTGTATTTCACAGACTCGGTCTGTGCTTCAGTTACAAAGACCCTTAGCTACTGTGTTTGTCTGTCTTTATTTTCATAGACTCGGTCTGTTATTACAAAGAGCCTCAGCTACTGCGTGTCTGTATCTTCTGTATTTCACAGACGCGCTCTGTGCTTCAGTTACAAATAACCTTAGCTACTGTCTGTCTGTATCTTCTGTATTTTACAGACTCGCTCTGTGCTTCAGTTACAAAGAGCCTCAACTACTGTTTATCAGTTAGTATTTTCTGTATTTCACAGACTGGGACTATATTTCAATTACAAAGACCCTTAGCTACTGTGTGTGTCTGTCTGTATTTTCTGTATTTCACAGACTTGTTCTGTGCTTCAGTTACAAAGAGCCTCAACTACTGTTTATCAGTTAGTATTTTCTGTATTTCACAGACTGGGACTATATTTCTATTACAAAGACCCTTAGCTACTGTGTGTGTCTGTCTGTATTTTCTGTATTTCACAGACTCAGTCTGTTTCAATTACAAAGAGCCTCGGCTACTGTTTATCAGTTAGTATTTTCTGTATTTCACAGACTGGGACTATATTTCAATTACAAAGACCCTTAGCTACTGTGTGTGTCTGTCTGTATTTTCTGTATTTCACAGACTCAGTCTGTTTCAATTACAAAGAGCCTCAGCTACTGTTTATCAGTTAGTATTTTCTGTATTTCACAGACTGGGACTATATTTCAATTACAAAGACCCTTAGCTACTGTGTGTGTCTGTCTGTATTTTCTGTATTTCACAGACTCGCTCTGTGCTTCAGTTACAAAGAGCCTCAGCTACTGTTTATCAGTTAGCATTTTCTGCATTTCACAGACTGGGACTATATTTCTATTACAAAGACCCTTAGCTACTGTGTGTGTCTGTCTGTATTTTCTGTATTTCACAGACTCGCTCTGTGCTTCAGTTACAAAGAACCTTAGCTACTGTCTGTCTGTATCTTCTGTATTTCACAGACTTGCTCTGTGCTTCAGTTACAAAGAGCCTCAGCTACTGTTTATCAGTTAGTATTTTCTGTATTTCACAGACTTGGACTGTGTTACAATTTTAAAGACCCTTAGCTACTGTGTGTGTCTGTCTGTATTTTCTGTATTTCACAGACTCGCTCTGTGCTTCAGTTACAAAGAGCCTCAGCTACTGTTTATCAGTTAGTATTTTCTGTATTTCACAGACTTGGTCTTTGCTTCATTTACAAAGAGCCTCAGCTACTGTTTATCAGTTAGCATTTTCTGCATTTCACAGACTGGGACTATATTTCAATTACAACGACCCTTAGCTACTGTGTGTGTCTGTCTGTATTTTCTGTATTTCACAGACTCGCTCTTTGCTTCAGTTACAAAGAGCCTCAGCTACTGTTTATCAGTTAGTATTTTCTGTATTTCACAGACTGGGACTATATTTCAATTACAAAGACCCTTAGCTATTGTGTGTGTCTGTCTGTATTTTCTGTATTTCACAGACTCTGTCTGTGTTTCAGTTACAAAGAGCCACAGCTACTGTTTATCAGTTAGTATTTTCTGTATATCACAGACTTGGACTGTGTTACAATTATAAAGACCTTTAGCTACTCTCTGTCTCCCTGTCTATCTGTATTTCACAGACTCGGTCTGTACTTCAGTTACAGAGCCTCAGCTACTGTTTATATCAGTTAGTATTTTCTGTATTTCACAGACTCTGTGTTTCAGTTACAAAGAGCCTCAGCTACCGTTTATCAGTTAGTATTTTCTGTATTTCACAGACTTGGGCTGTGTTACAATTATAAAGACCCTTAGCTACTGTGTGTGTCTATCTGTATTTTCTGTATTTCACAGACTCAGTCTGTTTCAATTACAAAGAACATCAGCTACTGTCTGTCTGTATCTTCTGTATTTCACAGACTCAGTCTGTTTCAATTACAAAGAGCCTCAGCTACTGTTTGTCTGTATTTCACATACTTGGACTACGTTACAATTATAAAGACCCTTAGCCACTGTCTGTCTCTCTGTCTGTATTCCACCGACTGAGGCCAGCCAGAGTGTGTTTCAATTAGGAAAAACCAATGGGCCGTTAAAGAGGTTATCAGCTCAGCGATTGCAATTTATGAGATTTATATGAGAAAATAAAAATATCTCATAATGTGATAAAAACGGATTACCTCTCTGGAAACACATAAAGGTTTATGTTCTACGTGATTACGATGTTACTTCACATTATATTCAGTTTTCGGTGAAGGATCACATTTTTTTTTATCACATTTTTTGTTGAAATGAAGGGAATTAAACTCATAACCGCAATTTTTACTTTCATGGTGGGAGATGGTGTCATTAGAGTTTGGCAAAGGCCTTATGTTTTGTCTTGGTCTTTTATCGTTGTATTTTATTTGGGTTTTTTCTTTCTGTATTTTATCGGTGTCTTTTTTGTTGTATTTTATTTGAGTGTTTTGTATTTTATGTTTTTTTATTGTCGTATTTCATTCGGGTGTTTTATTGTTGTATTTTATCGGGGTGTTTTTTTTTATTGTATCTGGTTTTTTTTTGTATTTTATCTGTTTATTGTGTTTTATCTGGGTCTTTTATTGTTGTATTTTATGTTTTTTATTGTTGTATTTTAGTTGGGGGTTTTATTTTTTTATTTTTCCTGGGTGTTTTTTTTTTGTATTTTATCTTTTCTATTATTGCATTTTATCTGTTATCGTTGTATTTCATCTTTTTTTTTTTATTTGGCTCTTTTATTGTTGTATTTGATATGGGTCTTTCATTATTGTATTTTATCGGGGTCTTTTATTGTTGTATTTTATTTGGGTATTTTATTGTATTTTATCTGCGTCTTTTATTGTATTTTATTTGTTTTTTATTGTTGTATTTTATTTGAGTCTGTTATTGTATTTTATCTGGATCTTTTGTTGTATTTTTTGTGGTTCCTTTTTGTTGTGTTTTATTTGAGTTTTTTATAGTTGTATTTTATTTGGGTCTTTAGTATTTGTCATCCCTATAATCTGTCGATATATATTTGGTTTTCGGATACACTTGCCTGCTCACCCATCAGTAGCTACTGCCTTGTTCCACCAGGTCTCATATTGGTGGATTCGGGGATTGGGCTCTGACCCTTGTTTCTTCTGCTCACTCATCATCATCTCCCTCTGCGCCTATTGGCGCAAAGGGCCTCAGTTAGATTTCGCCAGTCGTCTCTATCTAGAGCTTTTAATTCAATACTTCTCCATTCATCATCTCCTACTTCGCGTTTCATAGTCCCCAGCCATGTAGGCCTGGGTCTTCCAACTCCTCTAGTGCCTTGTGGAGCCCAGCTGAATGTTTGGTGATCAAATCTCTCTCGGGGAGTGCGAAGAGCATGTCCAAACCATCTCCACCTACCCCTCATCATGATCTCATCCACTTATGGTACTCTAGTAATATCTCTTTTAGTTTCATTTATAATCTTGTCCTGCCATTCAACTCCCAATATCCTTCTGAGGGCTTTGTTCTCAAATTTACTAAATCTATTGGAGATTGTTTCATTGTCTTATCATGACTCGTGTCCATAGAATAACACCGATCTCACTAAACTGATATATAGTCTGATTTTTATATTTCATTTATGACCTTTAAACTCCTATTACTCATGAGTAATGGAACATATTTTCTTGTGGTGGAATAAAATTTGCTTTTGAATAATAAAACTAAATTATATTGATTTGAAGTCGAGTTAAGATTTGCCTTTTGGAAATAAGTTAATCGTCTTTGGGAAATTTGTTCGAAATGTTATGAATTTTATTAAACGAATAATTTAATATTGAAAAATTATTTTTACTGCCATTCACATATTTGGATAACCTGAATTATCAATAAATCGTCTCCTGAAGCTAATAATATTTCAAACCACTCCACAACATTCGTCCATAAGAAAACTTTTACAAAGCTACATTTTTATGTTTGCTTTTATGGGCGTTAGACTGCAAGCCACAGATTCTTACCCCAAGATATGACTCTGACCGGGGTTCCTAAGGGCTTGGTGTGGACTCCCGAAGGTTGAGAGCTATTGCGTTGCTCTAAAGGCTCTTAAGATGTTTTTCATTTGTGTTTCATAAATGCACTCTAACAGCTTCTTTTCCCATAGCATTATTTTATATCTTCCCGTCAAAGTTTGAATGAAGAAATTACTATTGTTTGGTAAGAGTAAATTTATCAGTGTTTAAGAAAACACCAACAGATATTATTATTATTATTATTATTATTATTATTATTATTATTATTATTATTAAAGGTTAAGCTACAACCCTAGTTGGAAAAACAAGATGCTATAAGCTAAGGGGCTCCAACAGGGAAAATAGCCCAGTGAGGAAAGGGGACAACGGAAAATCAAATATTCCGGGAACAGTAACATTAATATAAACATTTCCTATATAAACTATAAAAGATTTAACAAAACAAGAGGAAGAGAAATAAGAGAATAGTGTGCCTGAGAGTACCCTCTAGCAAGAGAACTCTCATCCAAGATAGTGGAAGACCATGGTACAGAGGCTATGGCACTACCCAAGACTAGAGAACAATGGTTTGATTTTGGACTGTCCTTCTCCTAGAAGAGCTGCTTACCATAGCTAAAGAGCATCTTCTACCCTTAACAAGAGGAAAGTAGGCTTCAATTTTCTAACCTAGTTGGTAACGTCTTTGCCTGGTTTTTACCAATCCGGGGTTCGAGTCCCGCTCAGACTCGTTAGTGCCTTTAGTGTCTGCAACCTTACCATCTTTGTGAGTTAAGGTTGGGTGGTTTGGGGGAGCCTATAGGTTTATTTGCTAAGTCGCCAGCAGCCATTGGTTGGCCCTCCCTGGTCCTAGCTTGGGTGGAGAGGAAGCTTTGGGCGCTGATCATATATATATGGTGAGTCTCTAGGGCATTGTCCTGCTTGCTAGGGCAGACTGTATCTTGCCTCTGCCATTCATGAGCGGCATTTAAACAGCTCACGTAACACATCACCTTTAGCGAAATTGCAAATTTTCTGCGATGTGAAATCGCACATACTCCGAGAAACCACAATTTATGTTTGCATGTTTAATGTCCTGTTGGAGACTGCGATAAACTTCTGGTAGGTACGAAAGGGCCTTGGTCTTATCGCAAATGCTGATAATATTTAAGAACATAAGGCTTAATGGGCAAGCAGTCCCCTATTTTAGCCTTTATGAGGGAGATAACTTGCAGGGCTATCATGGAAGTGTGTGTGCATGCTGGTAATTTTACTCAAAATGGTAATATAACTCATTACTATTAGAGTTACAAGGATGCTGGTATTACCAACAATAATGATAATTCAATGACGACGATGGTGATGATAATAATGGTGACAATGATGTGATTTCTGCAATTGGAAAGTCTAAAAAAAATTAAATTTGAATGTTTCTGTTTGCTTACCATCATTCCCGTATCATTGTTCAGTTTTCTTATGTGGCTCGTGACCCCTTCTAAAAAACAACAAACTATTTTGAAATAGAAGACTTTTTGGACTTCTAACTGGAGCTTCAACAAATCATTTTGAAATGGAGGACTTTTTGTAAATAGAGATTCAACAAACCATATTGAAATGAAGGACTTATTGTAAATGGAGCTTCAACAAACCAATCTGAAATGTTGAAGGACTTTTTGGACCTGTAAATGGAGCTTCAACAAACCATTCTGAAACGTTGAAGGACTTTTTGGACCTGTAACTGGAGCTTCAACAAACCATTTTGAAATGGAGAACTTTTTATAACTGAAGATTCAACAAACTATTTTGAAATGACGAAGGACTTTTTGGACCTGTAACTGGAGCTTCAACAAACTATTTTGAAATGTTAAAGGACTTTTTGTAACTGGAGCTTTAACAAACCATTTTGAAATGTTGAAGGACTTTTTGGACCTATAACTGGAGCTTCAACAAACCATTCTGAAATGTTGAATGCCTTTTTGGACCTGTAACTGGAGCTTCAACAAACTATTTTGAAATGTTGAAGGACTTTTTGGACCTGTAATTGGAGCTTTAACAAACTATTTTGAAATGTTGAAGGACTTTTTGGACCTGTAACTGGAGCTTTAACAAACTATTTTGAAATGTTGAAGGACTTTTTGGACCTGTAATTGGAGCTTCAACAAACCATTCTGAAACGTTGAAGGAGTTTTTGGACCTGTAACTGGAGCTTCCAACAAACCATTTTGAAATGATGAAGGACTTTTTGGACCTGTAACTGGAGCTTCCAACAAACCATTTTGAAATGATGAAGGACTTTTTGGACCTGTAACTGGAGCTTCCAACAAACCATTTTGAAATGTTGAAGGACTTTTTGGACCTGTAATTGGAGCTTCAACAAACCATTCTGAAACGTTGAAGGAGTTTTTGGACCTGTAACTGGAGCTTCCAACAAACCATTTTGAAATGATGAAGGACTTTTTGGACCTGTAACTGGAGCTTCCAACAAACCATTTTGAAATGATGAAGAACTTTTTGGACCTGTAACTGGAGCTTCCAACAAACCATTTTGAAATGTTGAAGGACTTTTTGGACCTGTAATTGGAGCTTCAACAAACCATTCTGAAACGTTGAAGGAGTTTTTGGACCTGTAACTGGAGCTTCCAACAAACCATTTTGAAATGATGAAGGACTTTTTGGACCTGTAACTGGAGCTTCCAACAAACCATTTAAAATAATGAAGGACCTTTTGGACCTGTAAATGGAGCTTCAACAAACCATTCTGAAACGTTGAAGGACTTTTTGGACCTGTAACTGGAGCTTCAACAAACCATTTTGAAATGGAGAACTTTTTATAACTGAAGATTCAACAAACTATTTTGAAATGACGAAGGACTTTTTGGACCTGTAACTGGAGCTTCAACAAACTATTTTGAAATGTTAAAGGACTTTTTGTAACTGGAGCTTTAACAAACCATTTTGAAATGTTGAAGGACTTTTTGGACCTATAACTGGAGCTTCAACAAACCATTCTGAAATGTTGAATGCCTTTTTGGACCTGTAACTGGAGCTTCCAACAAACCATTTTGAAATGTTGAAGGACTTTTTGGACCTGTAATTGGAGCTTCAACAAACCATTCTGAAACGTTGAAGGAGTTTTTGGACCTGTAACTGGAGCTTCCAACAAACCATTTTGAAATGATGAAGGACTTTTTGGACCTGTAACTGGAGCTTCCAACAAACCATTTTGAAATGATGAAGGACTTTTTGGACCTGTAACTGGAGCTTCCAACAAACCATTTTGAAATGTTGAAGGACTTTTTGGACCTGTAATTGGAGCTTCAACAAACCATTCTGAAACGTTGAAGGAGTTTTTGGACCTGTAACTGGAGCTTCCAACAAACCATTTTGAAATGATGAAGGACTTTTTGGACCTGTAACTGGAGCTTCCAACAAACTATTTAAAATAATGAAGGACCTTTTGGACCTGTAAATGGAGCTCCAACAAACCATTCTGAAACGTTGAAGGACTTTTTGGACCTGTAACTGGAGCTTCAACAAACCATTTTGAAATGGAGAACTTTTTATAACTGAAGATTCAACAAACTATTTTGAAATGACGAAGGACTTTTTGGACCTGTAACTGGAGCTTCCAACAAACCATTTAAAATAATGAAGGACCTTTTGGACCTGTAAATGGAGCTTCAACAAACTATTTTGAAATGTTAAAGGACTTTTTGTAACTGGAGCTTTAACAAACCATTTTGAAATGTTGAAGGACTTTTTGGACCTATAACTGGAGCTTCAACAAACTATTTTGAAATGTTAAAGGACTTTTTGTAACTGGAGCTTTAACAAACCATTTTGAAATGTTGAAGGACTTTTTGGACCTATAACTGGAGCTTCAACAAACCATTCTGAAATGTTGAATGCCTTTTTGGACCTGTAACTGGAGCTTCAACAAACTATTTTGAAATGTTGAAGGACTTTTTGGACCTGTAATTGGAGCTTTAACAAACTATTTTGAAATGTTGAAGGACTTTTTGGACCTGTAACTGGAGCTTTAACAAACTATTTTGAAATGTTGAAGGACTTTTTGGACCTGTAATTGGAGCTTCAACAAACCATTCTGAAACGTTGAAGGAGTTTTTGGACCTGTAACTGGAGCTTCCAACAAACCATTTTGAAATGATGAAGGACTTTTTGGACCTGTAACTGGAGCTTCCAACAAACCATTTTGAAATGATGAAGGACTTTTTGGACCTGTAACTGGAGCTTCCAACAAACCATTTTGAAATGTTGAAGGACTTTTTGGACCTGTAATTGGAGCTTCAACAAACCATTCTGAAACGTTGAAGGAGTTTTTGGACCTGTAACTGGAGCTTCCAACAAACCATTTTGAAATGATGGACTTTTTGGACCTGTAACTGGAGCTTCCAACAAACCATTTTGAAATGATGAAGGACTTTTTGGACCTGTAACTGGAGCTTCCAACAAACCATTTTGAAATGTTGAAGGACTTTTTGGACCTGTAATTGGAGCTTCAACAAACCATTCTGAAACGTTGAAGGAGTTTTTGGACCTGTAACTGGAGCTTCCAACAAACCATTTTGAAATGATGAAGGACTTTTTGGACCTGTAACTGGAGCTTCCAACAAACCATTTAAAATAATGAAGGACCTTTTGGACCTGTAAATGGAGCTTCAACAAACCATTCTGAAATGTTGAAGGAGTTTTTGGATCTGTAACTTTAACCTCAACAAACCATTTTGA
>NC_090730.1:167213520-167216883 GCF_036898095.1 Palaemon carinicauda
AGTTGACAAAGGCTACTAAGTGGTTGAATTGTCTTTTAAGTTGACAAAGGCTACTAAGTGGTTGAATTGTCTTATAAGTTGACAAAGGCTACTAATTGGTTGAATTGTCTTTCAAATTGACAAAGGCTACTAATTGGTTGAATTGTCTTTTAAGTTGACAAAGGCTACTAAGTGGTTGAATTGTCTTATAAGTTGACAAAGGCTACTAATTGGTTGAATTGTCTTTCAAATTGACAAAGGCTACTAATTGGTTGAATTGTCTTTTAAGTTGACAAAGGCTACTAATTGGTTGAATTGTCTTTTAAGTTGACAAAGGCTACTAATTGGTTGAATTGTCTTTTAAGTTGACAAAGGCTACTAAATGGTTGAATTGTCTTTTAAGTTGACAAAGGCTACTAAGTGGTTGAATTGTCTTTTAAGTTGACAAAGGCTACTAAGTGGTTGAATTGTCTTTTAAGTTGACAAAGGCTACCAAGTGGTTTAATTGTCTTTTAAGTTGACAAAGGCTACTAAGTGGTTGAATTGTCTTATAAGTTGACAAAGGCTACTAATTGGTTGAATTGTCTTTCAAATTGACAAAGGCTACTAATTGGTTGAATTGTCTTTTAAGTTGACAAAGGCTACTAAGTGGTTGAATTGTCTTATAAGTTGACAAAGGCTACTAATTGGTTGAATTGTCTTTCAAATTGACAAAGGCTACTAATTGGTTGAATTGTCTTTTAAGTTGACAAAGGCTACTAATTGGTTGAATTGTCTTTTAAGTTGACAAAGGCTACTAATTGGTTGAATTGTATTTTAAGTTGACAAAGGCTACTAAATGGTTGAATTGTCTTTTAAGTTGACAAAGGCTACTAAGTGGTTGAATTGTCTTATAAGTTGACAAAGGCTACTAATTGGTTGAATTGTCTTTCAAATTGACAAAGGCTACTAAATGGTTGAATTGTCTTTTAAGTTGACAAAGGCTACTAAGTGGTTGAATTGTCTTATAAGTTGACATAGGCTACTAATTGGTTGAATTGTCTTTCAAATTGACAAAGGTTACTAATTTGTTGAATTGTCTTTTAAGTTGACAATTGCTACTAAGTGGTTGAATTGTCTTATAAGTTGACAAAGGCTACTAATTGGTTGAATTGTCTTTTAAGTTGACAAAGGCTACTAATTGGTTGAATTGTCTTTTAAGTTGACAAAGGCTACTAAGTGGTTGAATTGTCTTTTAAGTTGACAAAGGCTACTAAGTGGTTGAATTGTCTTTTAAGTTGACAAAGGCTACTAAGTGGTTGAATTGTCTTATAAGTTGACAAAGGCTACTAATTGGTTGAATTGTCTTTCAAATTGACAAAGGCTACTAATTGGTTGAATTGTCTTTTAAGTTGACAAAGGCTACTAAGTGGTTGAATTGTCTTATAAGTTGACAAAGGCTACTAAGTGGTTGAATTGTCTTTTAAGTTGACAAAGGCTACTAAGTGGTTGAATTGTCTTTTAAGTTGACAAAGGCTACTAAGTGGTTGAATTGTCTTATAAGTTGACAAAGGCTACTAATTGGTTGAATTGTCTTTTAAGTTGACAAAGGCTACTAAGTGGTTGAATTGTCTTATAAGTTGACAAAGGCTACTAATTGGTTGAATTGTCTTTCAAATTGACAAAGGCTACTAAATGGTTGAATTGTCTTTTAAGTTGACAAAGGCTACTAAGTGGTTGAATTGTCTTATAAGTTGACAAAGGCTACTAATTGGTTGAATTGTCTTTTAAGTTGACAAAGGCTACTAATTGGTTGAATTGTGTTTTAAGTTGACAAAGGCTACTAAGTGGTTGAATTGTCTTATATGTTGACAAAGGTTGCTAATTGGTTGAATTGTCTTTTAAGTTGACAAAGGCTACTAATTTGTTGAATTGTCTTTTAAGTTGACAAAGGCTACTAAATGGTTGAATTGTCTTTTAAGTTGACAAAGGCTACTAAATGGTTGAATTGTCTTATAAGTTGACAAAGGCTGCTAATTGGTTGAATTGTCTTTTAAGTTGACAAAGGCTACTAAGTGGTTGAATTGTCTTTTAAGTGGACAAAGGCTACTAATTGGTTGAATTGTCTTTTCAAGTTGACAAAGGCTACTAAGTGGTTGAATTGTCTTTTAAGTGGACAAAGGCTACTAAGTGGTTGAATTGTCTTTTCAAGTTGACAAAGGCTACTAAGTGGTTGAATTGTCTTTTAAGTGGACAAAGGCTACTAAGTGGTTGAATTGTCTTTTCAAGTTGACAAAGGCTACTAAGTGGTTGAATTGTCTTTTAAGTTGACAAAGGCTACTAAGTGGTTGAATTGTCTTTTCAAGTTGACAAAGGCTACTAAGTGGTTGAATTGTCTTATAAGTTGACAAAGGCTACTAATTGGTTGAATTGTCTTTTAAGTTGACAAAGGCTACTAAGTGGTTGAATTGTCTTTTAAGTTGACAAAGGCTACTAATTGGTTGAATTGTCTTTTAAGTTGACAAAGGCTACTAAGTGGTTGAATTGTCTTATAAGTTGACAAAGGCTACTAATTGGTTGAATTGTCTTATAAGTTGACAAAGGCTACTAAGTGGTTGAATTGTCTTATAAGTTGACAAAGGCTACTAATTGGTTGAATTGTCTTTTAAGTTGACAAAGGCTACTAAGTGGTTGAATTGTCTTTTCAAGTTGACAAAGGCTACTAAGTGGTTGAATTGTCTTTTAAGTGGACAAAGGCTACTAAGTGGTTGAATTGTCTTTTCAAGTTGACAAAGGCTACTGAGTGGTTAACTGGTCTATGCAAGTAGTTATTGTTAAGACTTTTTTTTTTTTGCAATTAATTGTTTATGTGTTTATGAAAACGAGAAACGCCATCTGTCAGAGTACTTGTACATTTCAAAGGTTTGCGTCTGTGGGAATATTCCTATCTGTGGGAGTGCTCTTGTCTGTGGGAATGTTCCTATCTGTGGGAATATTCCTGTCTGTGGGAATGTCACTGCCCGGTGACAAGACGACTGTGAATTGTATATTGTTCGCTCCCAGGTCTCGCAATTATTATACTCACACACACACACACGTACACACATATACATACAGAGCAAAGCTGCACTAGTCAGGGCTACCCATACTAGGTTGGTTTGTTGTTAGCGTTCAGATGAAAATCTCCCACCATAACCGATTCACACCTGCCAGAGTGGTGATTAAAACTGAACAAATCCCCAGGCATGAATTAACATTTCTGAGGCCTTTGTCCTGCAGTGGACTAGAAAATGCTGCATTTAATGTTGTATATGTATATATATATATGTGTGTGTGTGTGTGTATACTGTATATGTTTATGTGAGAGACAAGAAAATTAAATTAAGAAAACCGCTTTAATGTCTC
>NC_090730.1:167222383-167239883 GCF_036898095.1 Palaemon carinicauda
GATTAAAAAAAAAATGAGTGAAACATTCCTTTAACTTGCCTGTCTTCAGTGGACGAAAAATGCAAATGACGACTGAAACATTTTTCTATAATAGAAACTTGTTTCTTGTGAAACGGAACAAGTTTCTTGGGAATCGAACGAGTTTCTTTAAGACATCTCAGTTCCAAGTAAATGTTTTTTACCTTTCTTATGGTATCTTAGTTTAGGTATTCATTACTTGTCATGTAGTTTATTTATTTCCTTATTTTCTTTCCTCACTGGGCTATTTTTGTCTGTTGGAGCCCTTGGGCTTATAGCATCCTTCTTTTCCTATTAGTGTTGTAGTTTAGCTAGTAATAATAATAATAATAATAATAATAATAATAATAATAATAATAATGATAATAAATGTCAGTCTTCTTGATATTAATATCTAGGTAAATGTAATTTTTAGGATTAACAGATGAACTCATAGTGGTATATCTCATATGTTAAAGACCTTTGTTTCAAAGTAATTTGAGATGGTATAATCAATATTAGTAAACTTTAGGATGGGATATAACATTTAAATTTGATATATTATGTTCTTGAATCGTTTTTCTGTTGCTTTATTTTCCTTATTACGTTTATCATTTTATCGTTATATATATATATATATATATATATATATATATATATGTGTATATATATATATATACTGTGTAGATATATGTGTGTGTATATATATGTGTATATATGTATGCATATATATATATACAGTATATATATATATATATATATATATATATATATATATATATATATATATATACTTTCTATGCCAGTCTATACCAGTAAATTTTCTTAGTCAATCCATCGTCCTCTCTTCCTTCCCCTGCTTCTTTTGCAATCTCTAAGGACCCATTATGTTACTCTTAATGTCCATCTATTATCTGCTATTTTCATTACGTGTGCTATACATGTCTATATCTTTCTCTTACATATTTTTAGAATATCCTCTTTTTTAGTTTGTTCTTTTTCTGTCTCTTAGAAAGACCATAGACAGAAGCGAGTGGAAGAACATGTCTGAGGCCTTTGTCCTGTAGTGGAATAGATACGGTTGATGATTATATATATATATATATATATATATATATATATATATATATATATATATATATATATATATAGTATATATATACTTATATATATATATATATATATATATATATATATATATATATATATATATATATATATACAGTATATACTGTATATATATATATATATATATATATATATATATATATATATATATATATACGTATATATGTATATATATATCGTAATCTTTGTATATAAGCCAATAGTATGTGTGTATGTTCGTTTGTGGGAACAATGACTTAAAAAAAATCAGTCAATCAACTATAAATAAACAAAATAAAAATTCCATTTCATTGAACTTCTCAGTTCTTTGATGAGAAAGGCTAATAAATACACGTTTGCCTTCATCGTGAAACCTGTTTCAAAGTAACGAAACTAGTTTTTTTTGGGGGTGGACACTGATACGAAACTTGACACTGACACTGAGCGGATTGTCCTAAATTTCTTTTGCAGAAGAAGATTTTGTTCGTTGGAATTTTTAGAGTCCTTAAGTTTTCTTGGTTTTAGTTTTACTGTGATGAAATATTATGTTTTCATCCTTCTATTATTCCTTTTCCAAAGTGATTTTTATTGAATGATTTTTCATTTTATAAAAAAGATGAAATTGGGAGAAGAAAAATAAGTGCCAAAAGTAATTTTTCATTGTATAAAAAAGATAAAATTGGGAGAAGAAAAATAAGTGCCAAAAGTAATTTTTCATTGTATAAAAACTTAGAATTGGGAGGAGAAAAAAATAAAAAAATTTCATTCAGTAAAATTGAGATGAGAACAAATTAGCAAAAATATTTTTTCATTCAATAATATTTGAAGAAAAAATAATTACCAAAAATTTTATCTCATTCAATAATATTGGGGTAAAAATTACCAAAAATATTTTTTCATTCAATAATATTGGGGAAAAAATTACCCAAAATACAAAATAATTTTTCATTGTATAAAAACCATAAAATTGGGAGGACAGAAAAAAGGTTCATTGTGTCAAAAAACAAAAATTTTGAGGAAAAAGAGTACCAAAAATAATTTTGCATTAAAAAAAACCATTCAATTGGGAGAATGAAAAATTACCAAAAAGGATTTTTCATTGTAGAAAAAATACATAAAATTATGACATTGTATAAAAAAAAAAAATTGTGTGGAGATAAATCACGAAAAAAATTGCCATAAAATTGGAATAAGAAAAAAATTACCAAAAATTATGGTTCATTGTATAAAAAATCCACAAAATTGTGACATTGTATAAAGAAAAAAATTGGGTGTAGAAAAAAATCACCAACAAATTTACCATAAAATTGGGATGAGAAAATATTACCAGAAAAAAAATTTCATTGTATAAAAAAAATCCATAAAATTGTGACATTGTATAAAAAACAAAATCGTGTATAGAAAAATCACTAAATTAAATACCATAAAATTGGAATGAGAAAAAATTACCAGAAAAAATTCCATTTTATAAAAATCCATAAAATTATGACATTGTATAAAAAATAGAGAAAAATTCGTGTGGAGAAAAATCACTAAATTAAGTAACATAAAATTGGAATGAGAAAAAAAATTACCAGAAAAAAAAATATCCATTTTATAAAAAATCCATAAAATTATGACATTGTATAAAAAACAAAATCGTGTGGAGAAAAATCACTAAATTAAATACCATAAGATTGGAATGAGAAAAAAATTACCAGAAAAAAAATTCATTTTATAAAAAAACAAAATTATGACATTGTATAAAAAACAAAATCGTGTGGAGAAAAAATCACTAAATTAAATACCATAAAATTGGAATGAGAAAAAATTACCAGAAAAAAAATCCATTTTATAAAAATCCATAAAATTATGACATTGTATAAAAAACAAAATCGTGTGGAGAAAAATCACTAGATTAAATACCATAAAATTGGAATAAGAAAAAAATTACCCGAAAAAAAATCATTTTATAAAAATCCATAAAATTATGACATTGTATAAAAAAAATCGTGCGGAGAAAAATCACTAAATTAAATACCATAAAATTGGAATGAGAAAAAATTACCAGGAAAAAAAATTCCATTTTATAAAAATCCATAAAATTATGACATTGTATAAAAAAAATCGTGCGGAGAAAAATCACTAAATTAAATACCTTAAAATCAGAATGAGAAAAAATTACCTGAAAAAAAATTCCATTTAGTATAAAATTACCAGAAAAAAAATTCCATTTTATAAAAAACCATAAAATTATGACATTGTATAAAAAACAAAATCGTGTTGAGAAAAATCACCAGCAAATTTACCATAAAATTGGAATGAGAAAAAATTACCAGAAAAAATTCCATTTTATATAAAAACTATAAAATTGTGAAGTGAAAAAGAGACCAAATCATCTGGTAACCTCAATATATAGATGTATCGACCTCGTTTTAAAGGATGTCATAATATATCTCCAGTAATATGCCAGAAGCGACAACAGCCAGCATTCTGCTTTGTTGTCTTATGTGTGTTTCATTTTGATGTCAGAATTGATCTCAATAACGTCAGAAGTTTCCAACTTACTTTTCCTTTCGAGGTTTGGTTTCGTCGTCTGCGTTTGTTTGTTTCTTCGCTGTTTTATTTTACAGTTTCGATGTAATTTTCTCAGGAGGATATTGCTTTAAGCAGAATTGGTGACGTTTTAGGATAGACATAGGATTTATAGGATGTATAGTTCGACTTTTATTTCCTAGCGTCAGGATAGAGTGTATAGTTATACAGTGCTTTATTTCCTAGCGTCAGGATATATTGTATAGTTATACAGTGCTTTATTTCCTAGCGTCAGGATAGATTGTATAGTTATACAGTGCTTTATTTCCTAGCGTCAGGATAGAGTGTATAGTTATACAGTGCTTTATTTCCTAGCGTCAGGATAGATTGTATAGTTATACAGTGCTTTATTTCCTACCGTCAGGATAGATTGTATAGTTATACAGTACTTTATCTTCTAGCGTCAGGATAGATTGTATAGTTATACAGTGCTTTATTTCCTACCGTCAGGATAGATTGTATAGTTATACAGTACTTTATCTTCTAGCGTCAGGATAGATTGTATAGTTATACAGTGCTTTATTTCCTACCGTCAGGATAGATTGTATATCTGTACTTTATTTCCTAACGTCAGGATAAATTGTATAGTTATACAGCATTTTATTTCCTAGCGTCAGGATAGATTGTATAGTTATACAGCATTTTATTTCCTAGCGTCAGGATAGATTGTATAGTTATACAGCATTTTATTTCCTAGCGTCAGGATAGATTGTATAGTTATACAGCATTTTATTTCCTAGCGTCAGGATAGATTGTATAGTTATACAGCATTTTATTTCCTAGCGTCAGGATAGATTGTATAGTTATACAGCATTTTATTTCCTAGCGTCAGGATAGATTGTATAGTTATACAGCATTTTATTTCCTAACGTCAGGATAAATTGTATAGTTATACAGCATTTTATTTCCTAGCGTCAGGATAGATTGTATAGTTATACAGCATTTTATTTCCTAGCGTCAGGATAGATTGTATAGTTATACAGCATTTTATTTCCTAGCGTCAGGATAAATTGTATAGTTATACAGCATTTTATTTCCTAGCGTCAGGATAGATTGTATAGTTATACAGCATTTTATTTCCTAGCGTCAGGATAGATTGTATAGTTATACAGCATTTTATTTCCTAGCGTCAGGATAGATTGTATAGTTATACAGCACTTTATTTCCTAGCGTCAGGATAGATTGTATAGTTATACAGTACTTTATTTCCTAGCGTCAGGATAGATTGTATAGTTATACAGTACTTTATTTCCTAGCGTCAGGATAGATTGTATACTTATACAGTACTTTATTTCCTAGCGTCAGGATAGATTGTATACTTATACAGTACTTTATTTCCTAGCGTCAGGATAGATTGTATAGTTATACAGTACTTTATTTCCTAGCGTCAGGATAGATTGTATACTTATACAGTACTTTATTTCCTAGCGTCAGGATAGATTGTATACTTATACAGTACTTTATTTCCTAGCGTCAGGATAGATTGTATAGTTATACAGTATTCTATTTCCTAGCGTCAGGATAGATTGTATAGTTATACAGCACTTTATTTCCTAGCGTCAGGATAGATTGTATAGTTATACAGTACTTTATTTCCTAGCGTCAGGATAAATTGTATAGTTATACAGTACTTTATTTCCTAGCGTCAGGATAGATTGTATACTTATACAGTACTTTATTTCCTAGCGTCAGGATGGAATGTATAGTTATACAGTACTTTATTTCTTAGCGTCAGGATGGAGTGTGTAACTGTATTTCCTAGCGTCAGGATAGATTGTATAGTTATACAGTACTTTCTTTCCTAGCGTCAGGATAGATTGTATAGTTATACAGTACTTTATTTCCTAGCGTCAGGATGGAGTGTATAACCGTATTTCCTAGCATCAGGATAGATTGTATAGTTATACAGTACTTTCTTTCCTAGCGTCAGGATAGATTGTATAGTTATACAGTACTTTATATCCTAGCGTCAGGATGGAGTGTATAACTGCATTTCCTAGCATCAGGATAGATTGTATAGTTATACAGTACTTTATTTCCTAGCGTCAGGATGGAGTGTATAACTGCATTTCCTAGCATCAGGATAGATTGTATAGTTATACAGTACTTTATTTCCTAGCGTCAGGATAGATTGTATAGTTATACAGTACTTTATTTCCTAGCGTCAGGATGGAGTGTATAACTGTATTTCCTAGCATCAGGATAGATTGTATAGTTATACAGTACTTTCTTTCCTAGCGTCAGGATAGATTGTATAGTTATACAGTACTTTATTTCCTAGCGTCAGGATGGAGTGTATAACTGTATTTCCTAGCGTCAGGATAGATTGTATAGTTATACAGTACTATATTTCCTAGCTTCAGCATAGATTGTATAACTGTATTTCCTAGCGTCAGGATAGATTGTATAGTTATACAGTACTTTATATCCTAGCGTCAGGATGGAGTGTATAACTGTATTTCCTAGCGTCAGGATAGATTGTATAGTTATACAGTACTTTATATCCTAGCGTCAGGATGGAGTGTATAACTGTATTTCCTAGCGTCAGGATAGATTGTATAGTTATACAGTACTATATTTCCTAGCTTCAGCATAGATTGTATAACTGTATTTCCTAGCGTCAGGATAGATTGTATAGTTATACAGTACTTTATTTCCTAGCGTCAGGATGGAGTGTATAACTGTATTTCCTAGCGTCAGGATAGAGTGTATAATTATGCAGTACTTTATTTCCTAGCGTCAGGATGGAGTGTATAACTGTATTTCCTAGCGTCACGATAGATTGTATAGTTATACAGTACTGTATTTCCTACCGTCAGGATAGATTGTATAACTGTATTTCCTACCGTCAGGATAGATTGTATAATTATACAGTACTATATTTCCTAGCTTCAGGATAGATTGTATAACTGTTTTTCCTAGCGTCAGGATGGAGTGTATATAACTGTATTTCCTAGCGTCAGAATAAATTTTATAGTTATACAGTACTTTATTTCCTAGCGTCAGGATAGATTGTATATCTGTATTATATTTCCAATGTCAGGATAGATTGTATATTTATACAGAACTTTATTTCCTAACGTCACGATAGAGTGTATAGTTATATAGTGCTTTATCTTCTAGCATTTTAGTAACGTATTTCCATGGTATGAATGTCAAAACATGTCATGTGTATTTGATTTAATTATTGCTGTCATTATGGCATGGATAAAGACATGTCTGAGGCCTTTGTCCTGCAGTGGATTAGAAACGGCTGCATTTCTTGTTGTTGTTGTTGTTGCTGTTGTTGTTGTTGCTGTTGCTGTTGTTGTTGTTGTTATCATAATATACTACTGATAAAATTTAATACCTTTTAACATAATTTACTGGGAATCATTTAGGTAATTTGTTCAAGGCCAGAATTAACCTTTTAAAAAGAACAACTATATAAAAAAAAAAAATAACACGATTGATAAAATTTATATCACAATCTCGGTAGATTTGTCAACACCTTTATTTATTGAGTGAGTCTTTGACATATCCTATTCTGTTCAAATCTTTCTGTGACTGAAGACTGTGAGAACAGGTATAATATAAAAAGTGGAAAATAGACGAAAGAGAGAAAGAAAATTCATGACGATCATTTTACAGCACATAATATAATTGGAAATCATTGTACCCTTTATTCTGCCTGAAAATATCTTCGATATAAGAGAAAAATAACTAAATCATTTCGTTCAGATAAAATCAATTGATATAATTTTTAAGAAATTATATGTTTGATCATAATCAAATTGCTGTAAAACTGGTCTTCTGGAATAGAGATTGCATTCGATCATTTTATGTACCGTATTTGCATTTTTGAACTAAATAATTTCTTTTTGATAAAATCAAACAGCTGATATATTTTCGAAGATGAAATTCAGATTTTAATCTTAATCAAAATGCTGAAAAACAGGTCTTCTATAATAGAGATTACCAAAGGTGATTTCGTGTTTGCATTTATGAACTAAATTATTTTTTCAGATAAAATCAATTATGCTTATTTTAGAAGAAGAAATTTAGAATTAAATTTTAATTCAAATGCTATAAAACTAATCTTCTGCAACAGAGATGACCTTGGATAATTTAATTTTATTTATTTAAAAAATTTAATCATTCTATGGAATGTGTTTGCCTTTTTTAACTAAATTTCTTTCAGATAAAATCAAGCATGCATTATATTTTCAAAGAAGAAATATAGATTTTGATTAAAATGTTGTAAATCTGGTCTTCTATAATAGAGATGACCTAAGACCATTTCACGGACCGTGTTTACATTTTTCTTGGTGTCTGTGTGTGTTCGTATGTGTGAGTAGATTAGAGCAATTGACATCTGTTGCTAAGAAGTTTCGCGTTTAAGGTTTAAAGGCCACTCATGAATGGCAGAGGCAAGGGACAGTGACATTGCCCTATCAAGCAGGACAGTGCCCTAGACACTGAACATATATATATATATATATATATATATATATATATATATATATATATATATATATATATATATATATATATGTGTGTGTGTGTGTGTGTGTGTGTGAGTGTATATATATATATATATATATATGTATATATATACATATATATATAAATATATATATATATATATATATATATATATATATATATATATATATATATATATATGATCAGCGCCGAAGCCCCCTCTGCATCCAAGCTAGGACCAAGAAGGGCCAGGCAATGGCTGCTGATGACTCAGCAGATAGACCTATAGGCTCAACCCCCCCCCCCCCCGCCATTCTTATCTCACAACGATGATGAAGTTGCAGCGACCAAAGAAACTATCATAACTGAGCGGGACTCGAACCCCAGTCTGGCGTGCACCAATCATGGACGTGAAATTTCATAGACCATTTTACTTTTGAAAGATTAGGAAACAACTGAAGACGTAAAGACGTTTTCTTAACTCGCACTTTCATCCAAGAAGCCAGTTGCAAAGTGTGTCACTAGCAAGATGGTTACGGGCTATTTTAATTCGCTAATGGCCGCAAGCCAATGGTCTGCTTGGATATAAGTCCCTTTGATGTACAAACGTGCGCTTATTATTATTATTATTATTATTATTGTTGTTGTTATTGTTGTTATTATTATTATTTTTATTATTATTATTATTATTATTATTATTATTATTATTGTTATTGTTATTTTTATTATTATCATTATTATTATTCTTATTATTATTATCATTATTAGTATTTATTATTATTATTATTATTATTATTGTTATTTTTGTTATTGTTATTATCATTATTATTGTTATTATTATTTTTATTATTATTGTCATTATTATTAATATTATTGTTATTAATATTATTATTTTTATTATTATTAACACTATTATTACTATTATTATTATTATTATTATTATTATTATTATTATTATTATTATTATTATTAGCAGCTAAGTTGCAACCTTAGCTGGAACTGCAGGATGCTATAAGCCCTAGGGCTTCAACAGAGAAAAAACCCAGCGAGGAAAGGAAATTAGATATAAATAACTTACAACAGAAGTGATGAACAATCAATATAAAATATGTGGAAAGAGAGAGAGAGAGAGAGAGAGAGAGAGAGAGAGAGAGAGAGAGAGAGAGAGAATAACAAGTGTAGAGGCTTCTATATCAGACAAAGGAAAAGCAAAGAGAACAGGGAATAAAAAAAAAAGAATAATCAGTTAACTTGAAACAGGAACAAATCGGAAAAGCGAAAAAAAGGAAAATTTCATAAACGAATAAGGAAAATTCTTGACGTCAACGAACATAAGTAAAACTATTGCATAAACCTATAGTCAATTCTTTTTAGTGAGGCAGATTTGTACCGGCTCGCAGGGGTGCCCTTTTAGCTCGGAAAAGTTTCCTGATCGCTGATTGGTTAGACAAGATAATTCTAACCAATCAGCTAACAGGAAACTTTTCCGGGCTAAAAGGGCACCGCTGCGAGTCGGTGCAAATGTGCCTCGTTAAAAAAAATTGAGTATATGTACCTCAACTGGAAAATGATTAATAATTTGAAAAATAAATCGCAAACAATCTGTGAGGAGAACTATCTATTGAAAGAAATCTAACCTGAAAAAATTAAACAACGAAAGGAAACCATGAAAGGGTTGTCGTGGCCGGGTGGTATCGTCCCTGACTGGTGATCGCCAGATTGGGGTTCGAATCCCGCTCAAACTCGTAAGTTCCTTTGGTCACTGCAACCTCACCATCCTTGTGAGCCAAGGATTGGAGGTTTGAGTTCCGCTCAAAGTCGTTAGTTCCTTTGGTCGCTGCAACCTCGTCATCCTTGTGAGGTAAGGATGGGAGGTTTGAGTTCCGCTCTAAGTCGTTAGTTCCTTTGGTTACTGCAACCTCACCATCCTTGTGAGGTAAGGATGGGTTGTTTTGGGGGAGCCTGTAGGTCTATCTGCTGAGTCATCGGCAGCCATTGCCTGGCCCTTCTTGGTCTTAGCTTGGGTGGAGAGTGGTCTTGGGTGCTGATTATTATGTATATATGGTCAGTCTCTAGGGCATTGTCCAGCTCGATAAGGCAATAGTGGTCTTGGGTGCTGATCATGATGTATATATGGTCAGTCTCTAGGGCATTGTCCAGCTCGATAAGGCAATAGTGGTCTTGGGTGCTGATCATGATGTATATATGGTCAGTCTCTAGTGCATTGTCCAGCTCGATAAGGCAATGCCACTGTCCCTTGCCTCTGCCATTCATGAGCGGCCTTTAAACCATTAAACAAGCAATTTTTAAAGGACTCTAGTCAATTGTCGGGGGAAAAAAGATGAAATCTAGGGAAGATCATTATGGAAAAAAAACGGCATTGTCATAAATTGCCCCCAAAACATAGCAACCATCACCGTTGTTTACTGCAACATCAACGCAATTATTCTGATGTTTGCTTCTCCAACAACAGCTAATTTTGACCTGGAAGATTATTGACGGGGTCCTTCCACACACGCAATTACCTCATTTAAGGGTAGCTGACGACCCCCCTATTTACTGTAATGGCACCGCTGGTAAAAATGACCGCGTCCCCCGAGGGCTGTTTCAACCGGACCACTGTAGTCACTACGCTTCGGAAAATGTAGAGGGACCCCTTCATATTATCCAGGACCTTCCAGATTATGGAATGTTTTTCTATCACGTATCTCGTTACTCATCTTTTTTTTTTATTTTTTTTTTATTTTTTTTTTTTTTGTATAACGCGAGTCCGGAGCTTCTAGGCAAGTACTGTCTGTCTGTATTTCACAGACTCAGTCTGTTTCAATTACAAAGAATCTCAGCTACTGTCTGTATTTTCTGTATTTCGTAGACTCAGTCTGTTTCTGTATTTCACAGACTCAGTGTGTGTGTTTCAATTACAAAGAATCTCAACTACTGTCTGTATTTTCTGTATTTCGTAGACTCAGTCTGTTTCAATTACTAAGAACTTCAACTACTGTCTGTCTGTTAGTATTTTCTAGATTTCACAGACTCAGACTGTATTTCAAGTACAAAGAATCTCAGCTACTGTCTGTATTTTTTGTATTTCAAATATTCAGACTATTTCAATTACAAAAGCCTCTGCTACTCTCTGTCTGTTAGAATTTGTATTTCACAGACTCAGGCTGGTCGGACGTTTCAATTTCAAAGAACCTTAGCTACTGTATGGCTGTTAGTAATTTCTGTATTTCACAGACTGGGACTATATTTCAATTACAAAGACCCTTAGCTACTGTGTGTGTCTGTCTGTATTTTCTGTATTTCACAGACTCGGTCTGTTCTTCAGTTACAAAGAGCCTCAGCTACTGTGTGTCTCTATTTTCAGTATTTCACAGACTCGGTTTGTGCTTCTTTTACAAAGAAACTTAGCTACTGTCTGTCAGCAGTTTCTGTATTTCACAGACTCGGACTGTATTTCAATTACAAAGACCCTTAGCTACTGTCTGTCTCTATTTTCTGTATTTCAGAGGCTCGGTCTGTACTTCAGTTACAAAGAGCCTCAGCTACTGTGTGTGTCTGTCTGTATTTTCTGTATTTCACAGACTCGGTCTGTTCTTCAGTTACAAAGAGCCTCAGCTACTGTGTGTGTCTGTCTGTATTTTCTGTATTTCACAGACTCGGTCTGTTCTTCAGTTACAAAGAGCCTCAGCTACTGTGTGTCTCTATTTTCAGTATTTCACAGACTCGGTTTGTGCTTCTTTTACAAAGAAACTTAGCTACTGTCTGTCAGCAGTTTCTGTATTTCACAGACTCGGACTGTATTTCAATTACAAAGACCCTTAGCTACTGTCTGTCTCTATTTTCTGTATTTCAGAGGCTCTGTCTGTACTTCAGTTACAAAGAACCTCAGCTACTGTTTATCAGTTAGTATTTTCTGTATTTCACAGACTTGGTCTGTGCTTCAGTTACAAAGAACCATAGCTACTGTCTGTCTGTATCTTCTGTATTTCACAGACTCGGTCTGTACTTCAGTTACAAAGAACCCTAGCTACTGTCTGTCTGTTAGTATTTTCTGTATTTCACAGACTCGGTCTGTTCTTCTGTTATAAAGAACCTCAGCTACTGTTTATCAGTTAGTATTTTCTGTATTTCACATACTGGGGCTATATTTCAATTATAAAGACCCTTAGCCACTGTCTGTCTCTCTGTCTGTATTCCACCGACTGAGGCCAGCCAGAGCGTGTTTCAATTAGGAAAAACCAATGGGCCGTTAAAGAGGTTATCAGCTCAGCTATTGCAATTTATGAGATTTATATGAGAAAAAAAAATATCTCATAATGTGATAAAATGGATTACCTCTCTGGAAACACATAAAGGTTTATGTTCTACGTGATTACGATGTTACTTCACATTATATTCAGTTTTCGGTGAAGGATCACATTTTTTTATCACATTTTTTTTTGTTGAAACGAAGGGAATTAAACTCATAACCGCAATTTTTACTTTCATGGTGGGAGATGGTGTCATTAGAGTTTGGCAAAGGCCTTATGTTTTGTCTTGGTGTTTTATCGTTGTATTTTATTTCTGTATTTTATCAGTGTCTTTTTTGTTGTATTTTATTTGAGTGTTTTATTGTATTTTATGTTTTTTTTTATTGTCGTATTTCATTCGGGTGTTTTATTGTTGTATGTTATGTGGGTGGTTTTTTTTATTGTATCGGGTTTTTTTTTGGTATTTTATCTGTTTATTATTATTATGTTTTATCTGGGTCTTTTATTGTATTTTATCTGTTTTTTATTGTTGTATTTTACTTGGGTGTTTTATTTTTTTATTTTTTCTGGGTGTTTTTTTTATTTTATCTTTTCTATTATTGCATTTTATCTGTTATCGTTGTATTTTATCTGATTTTTTATTTTTTTATTTTATTTGGCTCTTTTATTGTTGTATTTGATATGGGTCTTTTATTATTATATTTTATCTGGGTCTTGTAATTTTGTATTTTATTTGGATATTTTAATGTGTTTTATCTTGGTATTGCATTGTATTTTATCTTTTTTATTGTTGTATTTTATTGTGTTTTATCTTGGTATTTTATTGTATTTTATCTTTTTTATTGTTGTATTTTATTTAAGTCTTTTATTGTATTTTATCTGGGTCTTTTGTTGTATTTTTTCTGGTTCCTTTTTGTTGTGTTTTATTTGAGTTTTTTATAGTTGTATTTTATTTGGGTCTTTAGTATTTGTCATCCCTATGATCTGTCGATGTATAATTGGTTTTCGGAAACATTTTCCTGCTCAGCCATCAGTAGCTACTGCCTTGTTCCACCAGGTCTCATATTGGGGGATTGGGCCTGGCCCTTGTTCCTCTGCTCACTCATCATCATCTCCTCCTACGCCTATCGATGCAAAGGGCCTCGGTTAGATTTTGCCAGTCGTCTCTATCTAGAGCTTTTAATTCAACACTTCTCCATTCATCATCCCCTACTTCGCGTTTCATAGTCCTCAGCCATGTAGGCCTGGGTCTTCCAGCTCTTCTAGTCCCTTGTGGAGCCCAGCTGAATGTTTGGTGATCTATTCTCTATTGGGGGGAGTGCGAAGAGCATGCCCAAACCATCTCCATCTACCCCTCATCATGATCTCATCCACTTATGGTACTCGAGTAAACTCTCTTATAGTTTCATTTCTAATCCTGTCATGACATTTAACTCCCAATATCCTTCTGAGGGCTTTGTTCTGAAATCTACTAAATCTATTGGAGATTGTTTCATTGTCATATCATGACTCATGTCCAGAGAATAACACCGATCTTACTAAACTGATATATAGTCTGATTTTATATTTCATTTGTGACCTTTAAACTCCTATTACTCATGAGCAATGAAGCGGATTTTCTTGTGGTGGAATAAAATTTGCTTTTGAATGAAACTAAATTATATTGATTTAAAGTCAAGTTAAGATTTGCCTTTTGGAGATAAGTCTTTGGTGAATTTGTTCAAAATGTTATGAATTTTATTAAAGGAATAATTTAATAATGAAAAATTATTTTTACTGCCATTCACATTGGATAACCTGAATTATCAATAAAGCGTCTCCTGAAGCCAATAATATTTCAAACCACTCCACAACATTCGTCCATAAGAAAGCTTTTACAAAGCTACATTTTTATGTTTGCTTTTATGGGCGTTAGACTGCTAGCCACAGATTCTTACCCCAAGATATGACTCTGACCGGGGCTCCTAAGGGCTTGGTGTGGAATCCCGAAGGTTGAGAGCTATTGCGTTGCTCTAAAGGCTCTCAAGATGTTTTTCATTTGTGTTTCATAAATGCACTCTAACGGCTTCTTTTCCCATAGCATTATTTTATATCTTCCCGTCAAAGTTTGAATGAAGAAATTACTATTGTTTGGCAAGAGTAAATTTATCAGTGTTTAAGAAAACACCAACAGACATTATTATTATTATTAAATGCTAAGCTACAACCCTAGTTGGAAAAACAATATGCTATAAGCTCAGGGGCTCCAACAGGGAAAATAGCCCAGTGAGGAAAGGAAACAACGGGAAATCAAATATTTCGGGAACAGTAACATTAAGATAAACATTTCCTCTATAAACTATAAAAGATTTAACAAAACAAGAGGAAGAGAAATAAGAGAATAGTGTGCCTGAGAGCACCCTCTAGCAAGAGAACTCTCATCCAAGATAGTGGAAGACCATGGTACATAGGCTATGGCACTACCCAAGACTAGAGAACAATGGTTTGATTTTGGACTGTCCTTCTCCTAGAAGAGCTGCTTACCATAGCTAAAGAGCATCTTCTACCCTTAACAAGAGGAAAGTAAGCTTCAATTTTCTAACCTGATTGATAACGTCTCTGCCTGGTGTTTACCAGTCGGGGGTTCGAGTCCCGCTCAGACTCGCTAGTGCCTTTAGTGTCTGCAACTTTACCATCTTTGTGAGTTAAGGTTGGGTGGTTTGTGGGAGCCTATAGGTTTATTTGCTAAGTCGCCAGCAGACATTTGGTTGGCCCTCCCTGGTCCTAGCTTCGGTGAAGAGGAGGCTTGGGCGCTAATCATATATATGGTGAGTCGCTAGGGCGTTGCCCTGCTTGCTAGGGCAATGTCACTGTCCCTTGTCTCTGCCATTCATGAGTGGCCTTTAAACAGCTCACGTAACACATCACCTTTAGCGAAATTGCAAATTTTCTGCGATGTGAAATCGGACATACTCCGAGAAACCACAATTTATGTTTGCATGTTTAATGTCCTGTTGGAGACAGCCAAACTACTGTTAGAGGCCTTGGCCTTATCACAAATGCTGATAATTTTTAAGAACATAAGGCTTAATGGGCAAGCAGTCCCATATTTTCGCATTTATGAGGGAGATAACTTGCAGGGCTGTCATGGAAGTGTGTGTGTGCATGCTGGTAATTTTACTCAAAATGGTAATATAACTCTCATAACTATCATACAAGGATGCTGGTATTACCAACAATGATAATTCAATGACGATGATGGTGATGATGATAATGGTGACAATGATGTGATTTCTGTATTTGGAAAGTCTGAAAAAAAAAATTTAATTTGAATGTTTCTGTTTGCTTACCATCATTCTCGTACCATTTTGAAATGGAGGACTTTTTGTAACTGGAGCTTCAAGCTTCAAGAAACCATTCTGAAAAGTTATGGGACTTTTTGTAACTGGAGCTTCAAGAAACCATTTTGAGATGTTGGAGAACTTTTTTGACCTGTAAATGGAGCTTCAATAAACTATTTTGAAATGTTGAAGAACTTCATGGACTTGTGACTGGAGCTTCAATAAACTATTTTGAAATGTTGTAGAACTTTATGGACTTGTGACTGGAGCTTCAATAAACTATTTTGAAATGTTGTAGAACTTTATGGACTTGTGACTGGAGCTTCAATAAACTATTTTGAAATGTTGTAGAACTTTATGGACTTGTGACTGGAGCTTCAATAAACTATTTTGAAATGTTGAAGAACTTCATGGACTTGTGACTGGAGCTTCAATAAACTATTTTGAAATGTTGTAGAACTTTATGGACTTGTGACTGGAGCTTCAATAAACTATTTTGAAATGTTGAAGAACTTTTTGGACCCGTAAATGGAATTTCAATAAACCATTTTGAAATAATGAAGAACTTTATGGTCTTGTGACTGGAGCTTCAACAAACCATTTTGAAATGTTGAAGGACTTTTTGGACCTGTAAATGGAGCTTCAGTAAACTATTTTGAAATGTTGAAGAACTTTATGGACTTGTGACTGGAGCTTCAACAAACCGTTTTGAAATGGAGGAATTTTTGTAATTGGAGATTTAATAAAAATTTTGAAATGAAGAAGGACTTTTTGGGCTTGTAACTGGAGCTTCAACAAACCATTCTGAAATGTTGAAGGACTTTTTGGACCTGTAACTGGAGCTTCAACAAACCATTCTGAAATGTTGAAGGACTTTTTGGACCCGTAACTGGAGCTTCAACAAACCATTCTGAAATGTTGAAGGACTTTTTGGACCCGTAACTGGAGCTTCAACAAACCATTCTGAAATGTTGAAGGACTTTTTGGACCCGTAACTGGAGCTTCAACAAACCATTCTGAAATGTTGAAGGACTTTTTGGACCTGTAACTGGAGCTTCCAACAAACCATTTTGAAATGGAGGATTTTTTGTAACTGGAGATTTAACAAAACATTTTGAAATGAAAAAGGACTTTTTTGGGCCTGTAACTGGAGCTTCAACTAACCATTTTGAAATGTTGAAGTCCTTTTTTTGTAACAGGAGCTAAATCTTGGGATTTAGTAAAGTTGCCTTTTTTTACGGAACCAAATGGGTGAAATTTTCTATTGATGAAAAACCATAATATCTGGCTCTTGGCCATATTTAGGAAACCCTAAGAGGCCCACTGGTTGTCCTTGAGAAGCCGGATGGCTGAAAGCCATTTTCTTTAAAAAAAAAAGAAAAAAGACCGAAGGATTTATGTGCACCAAATCTTGACGCGACAAAAAAAGAAAAAAAAATATAGAGATTCTTAGTTCGGATAAAAATTTGAAAAAGGAAAATCTTTCTCTAAGAAAGTCCTGTACAATGGAAAGTTGTTAAAACGCACGAAAACATAAGTAGAGCTTAGCGGAATAAAACAGAGGATAGTAGACACGTCATATTGAAATAGATATGTAGAGGCACTTAGAATGATTTGTATCTCTTCTCGTGAAAGAAAAAGTGTCCAGGAATGTTCTCACAGGCTGTTGATCGTTGGGAAAATTCTCACAAAAATTTCTGAAATATGTGGGTAAAATATGCATTATAAATTCCCCTACACCGTGTTCTCAAGCTGAGCATTACCTTTAATAGCTGCTAATGAATG
>NC_090730.1:167249883-167264883 GCF_036898095.1 Palaemon carinicauda
AAGGAATAGATAATGAGATAGAGGAGAAGGAATAGGTAATGAAGGAGAGAAGAAAGAATAGATGATGAGGGAGAGAAGGAAAGAATAGGCATTGAGGGAGAGAAGAAAGAATGGGTAATGAGGGAAAGCAGAAAGTATAGGTAATGTTAAAGAATAAGTAATGAGTGAGAGAAAGAACAGATGATGAGGGAGGGAAGAAATGATAGATAATGAGGGAGAGGAGAAAGAATAGGTAATGAAGGAGAGGAGAAAGAATAAGAGATGAAGGAGAGGAAAAAATAGGTAATGAGGGGGAGGAGAAACTATAATTATTGAGGTAGAGGAGGAAGAATAGATGATGAGGGAAAAGGGAAAGAATAGGTACTGATAATAAGATAGAGGAGAAAGAATAGATAGTGAGGGAGAGAAGAAACAGATAATGAGGTAGAGGAGAGAGAATAGATTATGAGGGAGAGGAGAAAGAATAGGCAATGAAGTAGAGGAGAAAGAATAGATAACGGAGAAGAGAAAGAATAGACAGCGAGGGTGAGGAAGAGAATGAGCAATAAGATAAAGGAGAAAGACTAGATAATGAGGGAGAGGAGAAAGGAACTGGTAATGAGGGAGAGGAGAAGGAATAGATTATGAGGGAGAGGAGAAAGAATAGGTAATGAAGTAGAGGAGAAAGAATAGATAATGAGGGAGAGGAGAAAGGAACTGGTAATGAGGGAGAGGAGAAAGAATAGATTATGAGGGAGAGGAGAAAGAATAGGTAATGAAGTAGAGGAGAAAGAATAGATAATGGAGAAGAAGAAAAGATAATGAGAGAAGAAAAGGGCTGAAAACCAACAGAAAACATATTGGGAAGACACTCCAAAATCTAACCATTGTTCTGCAGTCTTGGGTAGTGCCATAGCCTCTGTACCAAGGTCTTCCACTGTCTTGGGGTAGAGTTCTCTTCCTTGAGGGTACACTCAGGTACACTATGCTGTTTCCTTATTTACTTTCCTCACCGGGCTTTTTACTCTGTTGGAGCCTTTGGGTTTGTAGCAACCTGTTTATTTTTAACTAGGGTTGTGACTTGGTTGGTGATAATAATAATAAAGATAATAATAATGATAATAATAATGATGATAATAAAGATAATAATAATAATAATGAAGTAATAAGAATGATCATGATAATATTAATAATGATAATAATAGTAATAATAATAATAATAATAATAATAATAACAATAATAATAATGATAATAATAATAATGAAAATAACGATATTTTACCTGCAGTGAAAAATACTTCAGTAAGATGAAGGAAAGAAAACATACAATAATATAAGAAGTAAGAATTGAGAGAGAGAGAGAGAGAGAGAGAGAGAGAGAGAGAGATGATGATAATTAGAGTTGCAGGATGATCTCTGATTACAGTCCTCCTGCCACAACAAAAAGTGGGCCAGTACCATTCCACGGCGACCTCCTGGTGGTATTGGACGTGTAAAAAGCACAGCCCCTCTCTCTCTCTCTCTCTCTCTCTCTCTCTCTCTCTCTCTCTCTCTCTCTCTCTCTGCTTCTCAATTCTAACTTCGTATATTACTGTGTTTTCTTACATCTCTCTTAGTGAAGTATTTTTCACCTTAGGTAAAATATTATTGTTATTATTATTATTATTATTATTATTTGTATTTTTGTAAATTACCTTACGTCTTTTGTTAATGTGGAACATTTTCAGCAGGAAAAATAGCATATATATATATATATATATATATATATATATATATATATACATATATGTGTGTATAATATATATATATATATATATATATATATATATGTGTGTGTGTGTGTGTGTTTGTGTGTGTGTGTGTGTGTGAATAATATATATATATATATATATATGTGTGTATATATATATATATATATATATAACCTCCTTGTCTCATATCGAATCTCTACAAAAACCTCTCTCTCTCTCTCTCTCTCTCTCTCTCTCTCTCTCTCTCTCTCTCTCATTCTCTTTACCTATAAATGTACTGAATACCAAGAAAGCTGTGGCGTCAGTCCGCCTTTCCAAGGCTCTGCTTGAAGGCAATGAAAGCAAAAGCAATGATAATGAACCAACAACAACAACAATAACAACAACAACAACAACAACAACAACAACAACAACAACAAATGCCAATGATATTTTTGATTGCTTTTACTCTGATATCCTCATGGATGCCAGTGTTATTATTATTATTATTATTATTATTATTATTGTTGTTGTTATTCTTCATCTCTTTTTCTTCTTCTTCTTCTTTTTCTTCTTCTTCTTATTATTATTACTTGCTAAGCTACAACTCTAGTTTGAAAAGCAGGATGCTATGAGCCCAGGGGCTCCAACAGGGAAAATAGCCCAGTGAGGAAAGGAAACAAGGAAAAATAGAATATTTTAAGAACAGTAACAACGTTTAAATAAATATGTCCTTTATAAACTTTCTCTCTCTCTCTCTCTCTCTCTCTCTCTCTCTCTCTCTCTCTCTCTCTCTCTCTCTCTCTCAGACAACGCATATATATATATATATATATATATTATATATATAAATATATATATATATATATATATATATATATATATATATATATATATATATGTACTGTATGTATAAATATATAGTGTGTATATGTAAAAGAACCAGAGGGAAAACTGAAATAGGAAATATAGTTACCCACTTTGCTTTCATCAGTATCGACCCAGCGGCCTAGGTTCGAATCCTGGGACTGGGTAGATGAACTTAACATGTTTAATTCTTCTTTGGATGTGTTATTTCCAAGTTAAGAGTTAATTTGATCAGAAAGTATCTACTTGAAAGTAGGAAATTCTTTTCTGTTTGTTATTTTACTGTAATTATTTTCCTTGTGGCTTTCAACGAGTATTTTGTATCTTATGTTTACTTGCCGTTGGTAATATACTTTTCTTTCGGTAATATAGTCGTGTACGTAATTCTGATTAATATACTTACAATATATAGTACATTCTACCCTATATTTTTACTTCAGGACAGTTCGACTTGAGAACTGATCTCCCATTCACTTTACGATCCTTGGTATACCTCAGTAAGTGGATAAGCTAACTTCTCACTCCAGGATCCTTGATACTTCGGTATGTTTACCTTCCTGTGTGTGTGTATGCGTGCGTGCGTGTTGTGGGGGAAGGGGGGTTGCAGTAATCGAACAGTTAATCCTCATTTGTGGTTACAACCTGAAATGTGACATGCCAGTATAAAATTTCCCATTCCATTTGGTCAGGTCTCGTACAACTGCTTGGCTGGATGTTGCGTCTCTTGCTCACATCTGATTGGTAAGCCCCAGTGCTTGCGATTGCTCATGCTTTTGAATGTTGTTTTAATGTTTACTTCGTAATCACACATATGTTTTCATTCACATGTCTAAGCAGCTGATATAGATCTAGGTCTAAGAGTTGAGTCAGCTGATATAGTTTGAGGTCTAAAAGTTAAGTCAGCTTGATACTATTTAGGTCTAAGAGATGAGTCAGCTGATAAAGACCTAGGTCTAAAGAAATCAGCTGATATGGGCTTAGGTCTAAGAGTTAAGTCAGCTGAAAAAAGATCTAGGGCTAAGCGTTGAGTCAGCTGATATAAGTTGAGGTCTAAAAGTTAAGTCAGCTTAAAACTATTTAGGTCTAAGAGTTGAGTCAGCTGATAAAGACCTAGGTCTAAAGAAGTCAGCTAATATAGGCTTAGGTCTAAGAGTGAAGTCACCTGATAAAGACCTCGGTCTGAGATGAGTCGGCTGATAAAGACCTAGGTCCAAGAGATGAGTCGGCTGATAAAGACCTAGGTCCAAGAGATGAGTCGGCTGATAAAGACCTAGGTCCAAGAGATGAGTCGGCTGATAAAGACCTAGGTCCAAGAGATGAGTCGGCTGATAAAGACCTAGGTCCAAGAGATGAGTCGGCTGATAAAGACCTAGGTCCAAGAGATGAGTCGGCTGATAAAGACCTAGGTCCAAGAGATGAGTCGGCTGATAAAGACCTAGGTGTAAGAATTGTCAGATTTGAGAAAGTAATTTTGCCCTAACTTTTAGACTAGACAATTTTCCTGTTGTAATCATTCTCTTAAAGCCTCTTTTCACTACCTTTTTGAGTAGGGATACCTTAAGCCAAGGGTTTGTGTATCGCCATAATCAGCAAAGCTGTATTAGTCAGGGTCACCCATACTAGGTTGGTTTGCTGTGAGCGATCAGACTAAAGTCTTCCCCATGACTAATCCGTAGTTGGCCAGCATGATGATGAATATGGCCAAACCCCAGACATGAATAAGGACATGTCTGAGGTCATTGTCTTGTAGTGGACTAGAAATGGCTACATTTGTTGTTGTTGTTGTTGTTGTTGTAGTTGTTGTTGTTGTTGTTGTCACTAGAATCATAACAGTAGCCCTTGAGGTTTTATATATAACATCTTGCTTTTCCAACTAGGGTTATAACTTAGCTTGTAATAATAATAATAATAATAATAATAATAATAGTAATAATATAAATCTAATTTTAATTCTTACTACACCAACTACAAGTCTAAAACTATCATTATTAACACCGCTACTAATACTACTACTACTACTACTGTCATCTCGAAGAGACCAGCCTTTAGTCCGGCTCCTCAGCGGCTAACGCCAACCGATGCCAAATTTCTTCGGCCAAATGCGTCCTAATGAATAAAATGACAAGGATGTTTCCAAAGCGATCCCTTTCACTTTCTCTTGACCCCTTTAGGGTCATTCCATGATCGACCCCTTTTCCAGAAGACGTTCATTCGTGTTTCTTTTAGATTAAATATTAATATTTGATATCAGTTTGATCTAGTTACGTTGCTTTCTAGTCTTATTAACCTGATATATATATGTATATATATATATATATATATATATATATATATATATATATATATATATATATATATATATATATATATATATATATATATATATATATATATACATATTTATATGTATGGATATATATATACATATATATATATATACATATTTATATATGTATATTATATATATATATATATATATATATATATATATATATATATATATATATATATATATATGTATATATATGTATATATATTTATATATGTATATGTAAATATATATAGGTACATATATATATATATATATATATATATATATGTATATATATATATATATATATATATATATATATATATATATAATCCCTTTCTAAGTGTGGATACCTTAGCATGGAAAAAGGGTTTGCGTATCGCCATGTTCAGTAAAACTGTACTAGTCAGGGCCATCCATACTAGGTTGGTTTGCTGCGAGCGATCAGACGAAAATCTCCCACCATCTCCAATCCGCACTGGCCAGCGTGGTGATGAAAACTTGGCAAACCCCAGACATGAATTGACGTCTGAGGCCTATGTCCTGTAGTGGATGAGAAACTTGAATTTGTTTTTATAAGGCTTTTTGTTATTTGAATTATTATAAGGTTTTTTGTTAATTGAATTATTATAATGTTTTTTGTTAATTGAATTATTATAAGGTTTTTTTGTTAATTGAATTATTATAAGGTTTTTTGTTATTTGAATTATTATAAGATTTTTTGTTATTTGAATTATTATAAGGTTTTTTGTTAATTGAATCATTGATTTATCTTCTTTCTCTTTTCAGGTATGTAATTGGAAGATGTATTACTTCAGTGAAAAATATGAATGTCAGGTAAGTAGTGAATAGTTCTCTCTCTCTCTCTCTCTCTCTCTCTCTCTCTCTCTCTCTCTCTCTCTCTCTCTCTCTCTCTCATATCTGTTTTAATGTTAATGATTTTTTAGATATGTTATTTTAATTCATTGCTTATTATATCGTTTTATTTCCTTTCCACAATGTGATATTTTTCCCTGTTGGAGTCCTTGAGCTTATAGAATGTTGCTTTTCCAACTAGGGTTGTAGTTTAGCTAACAGTAATAATAATGAAATTTGTCATATGTTTGACAATGCCGCTCAGCGTTATAGGAAAGAATATATATATATATATATATATATATATATATATATATATATGTATATATATACTGTATATATACAGTATATATATAAATATATATACATTATATATATAAATATGTATATGTATATATGTTATATATATAAATATATATATATATATATATATATATATATATATATATATATATATATATGCTTGCATATATTTATATATGTATATATATACATATATATACATATATATATATATATATATATATATATATATATACATGTGTGTATACATATATATGTATATATATATACGTACGTACATATATATATATATATATATATATATATATATATATATATATATATATGTATGTATACACACATTTATGTATGTATATTTATATGCATATATATATATGTATATGTATATATATATATATATATATATATATATATATATATATATATACAGACACTTGTTCTTTATTATTTAGGGAAGATAAATGAAATATTTTTCATTATCTTAGAAAATTGGTTGAATTTCTTTCTAATAGTAACCTGATATATTTCCTTTAATTTTTCTTTATCTTGAGATTTTAAATCTTCAAAAGCGATTAACTTCTCACATAATACCTTTGAATCATCTTCCTTCTCGTCTTGGTAAGTCTTAAAAGGTACCTCCTTTGTGACTACGTGAATCAAACAGCTCCGGTTTTATATCGGTTAAACTGTTTTACGTGGCAATTAGATAAATATTTCTTCCGCTCTGCGTACGTGAGAACCGAACTACTTTCACTTCTTTTTTATTTCATATTTCATTTTTTCTTCCCTACTAGAAACGGGTGCCAATGCCAAGAGGTTTTTCCTCTATATTTTAAAGTTTTTTTTGGACGTTTGATTGATAGATATGTTTGCTATACGTTTTTTTCACATTTTAACATTGAGGTATTGACGCCAAATGTGATCTCGAATGCTTATTTGACAGTGGCGCCACGTGGTTTACAACGGGAAAACTAGGAACTAATCTTATTTGTTGTCCTCACAGATTTAAAGGTTTAAAGGTCGCTCATGAATGGCAGAGGCAAGGGACAATGACAATGCCCTTGAGACTGAACACATAGACATACGATCGGTGATTAAGCCCCTCTCCATGTAAGCTGGGACCAGGGAAGGCCAGGCAATGACTGCTGATGAGTCAGCAGGTAACCCTATAGGCTCCGCCATGCATCCTTAAATCCATAAATCCTTAAAACCCTATCCTTAGTTCTCAAGGATGGTAAGCTTGCAGACACTACAAGAAACTATCGAGTTTGAGCGGGACTTGAACCCCAGTTTGGCAGAATGCCAGACAGGGACGTTTCCAATATACCATTAATACTGACTTACCATCCTTGTGAGCTAAGGATTAGAAGGGGGGTGGGGCCTTCTAATCCTTAGCTCACAAGGATGGTAAGCTTGCAGACACTACAAGAAACTATCGTGCTTGAGCGTCTGAACCCCAGTCCGGCAGGACGCCAGGCATTGTCATTCCCAGCGTACGTTTTTTTTTCTTTTTTTTTTTAATATATATAAATCGGTGGCCTTTTTTTTATATTATTAGAAATCGGTGGGCCTTTTTTTTTTTAATCAGTGGCCTTTTTTTTTTAATCAGTGGCTTTTTTTTTTCTTTTTCAGTGGCCATTAAGTTCGCGTTACCATTTATTCCACATGCCTAGAACACTGATTATGTTTCACCCAAATGATAAAATATTTTTTTTTTCCTTATGAAATCGACTACTGCGGTATTTAATCCTGCAACCTTGGCGGTGGTTGCGTTGACCGACGTTGGTATCCCAGTATCTTGTGTTGCCGATCTCATGTTTCGTGCTCTGAAGGGGCGTGGGGGTGTTACTGATGCCCTCCTCTGAAGGCCACTGATCACCGCATTTTGCAAGGTATCGGGTGAAGGCCTGTTTCTTCAGTGCTCGTTGCTGGTAAAGGGTTAATTTTTTTTTTTTTTTTTTTTTTTTTTTTGCAGTAAATTTCTGTTTATTGTTGGCTTCAGAAATTTCAAGCAAATATATTATTGTTATTATTATTATTATTATTATTATTATTATTATTATTATCATCATCATTATTATTATTATCATTATTATTATTATTATTATTATTGTTATTATTATTATTATTATTACTTGCTGAGTTACAACCCCAGTTGGAAAAGCCTGTTTCTTCAAATGCTCGTTGCTGAAAAAGGGTAAATTTATGTTAATTGTTGGCTTAAGAAATTTCAAGCAAATATATTATTATTATTATCATTATTATTATTATTATTATTATTATTATTATTATTATTGTTATTATTACTTGCTAAGCTACAACCCTAGTTGGAAAAGCAGGATGCTATACAGTAAGCTTAGAGGCTCCAACAGGGAAAATAGCCCAGTGAGGAAAGGACAAAAGGGAAATAGAATATTTTAAGAAGAGTAACAATATTAAAAATATTTTTTTCTTTTTTTTGTTGGCAGTAGATTTCTGTTTATTGTTGGCTTAAGAAATTTCAAGCAAATTTATTATTATTATTATTATTATTATTATTATTATTATTATTACTTGCTAAGCTACAACCCTAGTTGGAAAAGCAGGATGCTATACAGTAAGCCTTGAGGCTCCAACAGGGAAAATAGCCCAGTGAGGAAAGGACAAAAGGGAAATAGAATATTTTAAGAAGAGTAACAATATTAAAAATATTTTTTTTTCTTTTTTGTTTGTTGGCAGTAGATTTCTGTTTATTGTTGGCTTAAGAAATTTCAAGCAAATATATTATTATTATTATCATTATTATTATCATCATCATTATCATCATCATCATCATCATCATTATTATTATTATTATTATTATTATTATTACTTGCTAAGCTACAACCCCAGTTGGAAAAGCAGGATGCTATACAGTAAGCCTAGAGGCTCCAACAGGGAAAATAGCCCAGTGAGGAAAGGACAAAAGGGAAATAGAATATATTAAGAAGAGTAACAATATTAGAATAAATATCTCCTGTTTATTTGCAAACATTCTTTCTTCTCAACAAGAAAAGGGGAATCATTTAAAAGTGTTAGTCGTGAAAAATCAGTGAAAATTTTATGTTGAAAATTTTATCTCGAAAAAAATTAGGAAAATATCAGATTAAAAGCCCCATAAAGACAAATATTCTTTCTCTTTAAAGCGAAAAAGAAAAATTTTTTAAAGTGTCAGTCGTTACAAGACAGTAAAAATTTTAAGTTGAAAATTTTGTCTCGAAAATATTAGGGAATTATCATACTGAAATTGCCATAAAGACAGACATTCTTTCTCTTAAAAGCGAAAAGGAAAATTATTTAAAAGTGTCAGTCGTGACAAGACAGTCAAAATTTTATGTTGAAAATTTTGTCTCGAAAAATGGGGAAAATATGATTAAAAGCCCCATAAAGACAAAAACTTTTCTCTATAAAGCGAAAAAGGAAATCATTTTAAAGTGTCAGTCGTGACAAGACAGTAAAAATTTTAAGTTGAAAATTTTGTCTCTAAAAAATTAGGGAATTATCATAATGAAATCGCATTAAATACAAACATTATTTCTCTTTAAAGTGAAAAAGAGAATCATTTAAAAGTTTTTTTTATTGCTGGTGTTATTATAATCTTATTTATTAATGAATGAAATTTAAAACATATAAGGTAGCTATTTTATAGATGTAATAAACTTTTTTTTTATTGAAAAATGAAAATATCAGATTGGAAGCCCCATATTATTATTATTATTATTATTATTATTATTATTATTATTATTATTATTTATTATTAATTGCTAAGCTACAACCCTAGTTGGGAAAACAGAATGCTATAAGCCCAGGGGCTCCAACAAGGAAAATAGCCCAGTAAAGAAAGAAAACAAGGAAAAATTAAGTATTTTAAGAACATTAACTTTAAAATAGATATCTTATATAAACTATAAAAACTTCAAAAAAACAAGAGGAATAGAAATAAGATAGAAGTGTACCCGAATGTACCCTCAAGCAAGAGAACTCTAAAGACATTCTTTCAAAACAAGAGGAAGAGAAATAAGATAGAAGTGTACTCGAGTGTACCCTCAAGCAAGAGAACTCTAAAGACAACCATTCTTTCAAAACAAGAGGAAGAGAAATAAGATAGAAGTGTACTCGAGTGTACCCTCAAGCAAGAGAACTCTAAAGACATTCTTTCAAAACAAGAGGAAGAGAAATAAGATAGAAGTGTACTCGAGTGTACCCTCAAGCAAGAGAACTCTAAAGACATTCTTTCAAAACAAGAGGAAGAGAAACAAGATAGAATAGTGTACCCGAATGTACCCTCAAGCAAGAGAACTCTAAAGACAACCATTCTTTCAAAAGAAGAGGAAGAGTAATAAGATAGAAGTGTATCCAAATGTACCCTCAAGCAAGAAAACTCTAAAGACATTCTTTCAAAACAAGAGGAAGAGAAACAAGATAGAATAGTGTACCCGAATGTACCCTCAAGCAAGAAAACTCTAAAGACTTTCTTTCAAAAGAAGAGGAAGAGAAATGAGATAGAAGTGTACTCGAGTGTACCCTCAAGCAAGAGAACTCTAAAGACAATCTTTCAAAACAAGAGGAAGAGTAATAAGATAGAAGTGTATCCAAATGTACCCTCAAGCAAGAGAACTCTAAAGACAATCTTTCAAAACAAGAGGAAGAGTAATAAGATAGAAGTGTACTCGAGTGTACCCTCAAGCAAGAGAACTCTAAAGACATTCTTTCAAAACAAGAGGAAGAGAAACAAGATAGAATAGTGTACCCGAATGTACCCTCAAGCAAGAGAACTCTAAAGACAATCTTTCAAAACAAGAGGAAGAGTAATAAGATAGAAGTGTATCCAAATGTACCCTCAAGCAAGAGAACTCTAAAGACAATCTTTCAAAACAAGAGGAAGAGTAATAAGATAGAAGTGTACTCGAGTGTACCCTCAAGCAAGAGAACTCTAAAGACATTCTTTCAAAACAAGAGGAAGAGAAACAAGATAGAATAGTGTACCCGAATGTACCCTCAAGCAAGAGAACTCTAAAGACAATCTTTCAAAACAAGAGGAAGAGTAATAAGATAGAAGTGTATCCAAATGTACCCTCAAGCAAGAGAACTCTAAAGACAATCTTTCAAAACAAGAGGAAGAGTAATAAGATAGAAGTGTACTCGAGTGTACCCTCAAGCAAGAGAACTCTAAAGACATTCTTTCAAAACAAGAGGAAGAGAAATAAGATAGAATAGTGTACCCGAATGTACCCTCAAGCAAGAGAACTCTAAAGACAATCTTTCAAAACAAGAGGAAGAGTAATAAGATAGAAGTGTACTCGAGTGTACCCTCAAGCAAGAGAACTCTAAAGACATTCTTTCAAAACAAGAGGAAGAGAAATAAGATAGAATAGTGTACCCGAATGTACCCTCAAGCAAGAGAACTCTAAAGACAATCTTTCAAAACAAGAGGAAGAGTAATAAGATAGAAGTGTATCCAAATGTACCCTCAAGCAAGAGAACTCTAAAGACAATCTTTCAAAACAAGAGGAAGAGTAATAAGATAGAAGTGTACTCGAGTGTACCCTCAAGCAAGAGAACTCTAAAGACATTCTTTCAAAACAAGAGGAAGAGAAATAAGATAGAATAGTGTACCCGAATGTACCCTCAAGCAAGAGAACTCTAAAGACAATCTTTCAAAACAAGAGGAAGAGTAATAAGATAGAAGTGTATCCAAATGTACCCTCAAGCAAGAGAACTCTAAAGACAATCTTTCAAAACAAGAGGAAGAGTAATAAGATAGAAGTGTACCCGAATGTACCCTCAAGCAAGAGAACTCTAAAGACATTCTTTCAAAACAAGAGGAAGAGAAATAAGATAGAATAGTGTACCCGAATGTACCCTCAAGCAAGAGAACTCTAAAGACAATCTTTCAAAACAAGAGGAAGAGTAATAAGATAGAAGTGTACTCGAGTGTACCCTCAAGCAAGAGAACTCTAAAGACATTCTTTCAAAACAAGAGGAAGAGAAATAAGATAGAATAGTGTACCCGAATGTACCCTCAAGCAAGAGAACTCTAAAGACAATCTTTCAAAACAAGAGGAAGAGTAATAAGATAGAAGTGTACTCGAGTGTACCCTCAAGCAGGAGAACTCTACAGACATTCTTTCAAAACAAGAGGAAGAGAAATAAGATAGAATAGTGTACCCGAATGTACCCTCAAGCAAGAGAACTCTAAAGACAAACATTCTTTCAAAACAAGAGGAAGAGAAATAAGATAGAAGTGTACTCGAGTGTACCCTCAAGCAAGAGAATTTTAAAGACAAAATGGAAGAGTAATAAGAAAGAAGTGTACTCGAGTGTACCCTCAAGCAAGAGAACTCTAAAGACATTCTTTCAAAACAAGAGAAACATAATAAGATAGAAGTGTACTCGAGTGTACCCTCAAGCAAGAGAACTCTAAAGACAACCATTCTTTCAAAAGAAGAGGAAGAGAAATAAGATAGAAATGTACTCGAGTGTACCCTCAAGCAAGAGAACTCTAAAGACATTCTTTCAAAACAAGAGAAACATAATAAGATAGAATAGTGTACCCGCGTGTACCCTCAAGCAAGAGAACTCTAAAAACAAACATTCTTTCTTCTCAAAGAGAAAAAGGAGAATAATTTAAAACCGTCAGTCGTGATAAGACAGTGAAATCATGCGATCAAAATGACAGGTATCAGACGGAGGATCGATCAGGTATTGTACACCATGGCCCAGAATCTTTGTAATGTTCCCGTATCACGGTATGGCTCCATTGTTGGAATTACAGTCTTTGTAATTATACAGTTTTATTATCGCTGATTTCATCTTCTTCGCCTCTGCAAAAAGCGAGCTAGTTTTTGTCGTTAAAAAAAAAAGAAAACTGGCAAATATGAATTGTAATTTCGAAGCCTTTTTTTTTTTTTTTTTTTTTTTTTTTTTTTTTTTTTGAGAACAACATGAATGTAACAGCAATCTAGGTGAAATTCTATAGAATAATAGATTATGGAGATGACAAAAAATGCATAGAAATCTCATTGCAGATTATTTAATTACAGCTGCAACAACAACAACAACAAATATAATAATAATAATAATAATAATAATAATGATAATAATAATAATAATAATAATAAGGAATTATTCGATCAGACGTAAATCTCCCACCGTCACCAATCCGTACTGGCCAGCTTCGTGATGAAATCTAGCCAAATCCTAGACATGATTAGATATGTCTGATGCATTTGTCCTGCAGTGGACTAAAAATAGTTTCATTTGTTATTGTTTTATAGACATGCATGCATACATACATACATTCTAGCTAACTCATAATGTATTTAATGGTATAGTATGTATGTATACACATTGTTTATACATCAATAATTATATATGTATACACATATATATGTATGTTTATATATATATATATATATAATATATATATATATATATATATATATATATATATATATATATATATATATATATATATATATATATATATGTATACTGTATATATATATATATATATATATATATATATATATATATATATATATATATATATAGTATGTATACTGTATATATATGTATATATATATATATATATATATATATATATATATATATATATATATATTTATATATATATAATATGTATACTGTATATATATGTATATATATATATTTATATATATATATATATATATATATATATATATATATATATGTATGTATGTATATAAATATATGTGTGTGTGTATGAGTAAAATCCTAACTGCCAGGTATCTTTATCTCTTGAGAGCAGTCGACAGTTATCAAAGTCCATCTACAGGTCAACTGTCTGTTGTAGAATTTGGTTATTAACTAATCATTCTGTCAGCATAATTTATACCGTATTGACTTTTTTGTAAAGAGAATATTAATAATTAAGACATGAATGTCTACATGACTTTAATACAGACATTTAATCTGCTATTGTGTTATTATCCCAAATGGGTTGGTTCCCAAACCTTAATTTTCCCACGGGTTCCTTTGTTTAGATTCCACGCTTGGTTTAGGAGATCAAAATGTCCTTCTCCTAGGTCTACTTTTAAAGAAATGGCTGAAACAGAATTGGTATTTTGAAGAAAAAAATGAACGTGGATTGTCATAATTTCGATTGGTATACTTTTTATTATTATTATTATTATTATTATTATAATTGTTGTTGTTGTTGTTGTTGTTGTTATTATTATTATTGTTATTATTATTGTTGTTGTTGTTGTTGTTGTTATTATTAATATTGTTGTTGTTGTTGTTGTTATTATTATTACCAGTTAATCTACAACACTAGTTGGAAAAGCATAATGTTGCCAGCCCTAGGCTTCCAACAAGGAAAAATAGCCCAGTGAGGAAAAGAAATAATGAAATAAGATACAAGAAAAGTATGGAAGAAATCATTTAAAATATACTAAGAACAATAACAGCAATGAAATAGATATTTCATATATAAAGTACAAAAAGAGACTTATGTCTGCCTGTCAAACATAAAAAAACATTCGCTGCAAGTTTGTAAATGGTACAGTTGGATACAGGAATTCCTGGCACACCTCGCTTTGAGGAGAGGCACCCTGTCACACCGTTACTTCGCGGTGAGTAACCAAACATTTAAAAGTGCCTGGTTTCAGCTCCAGTTTCATCAGAATCGATACTCACCAGAACGTCAGCCCAACCTCCAATTGTGGTACTGTACCAACCGTGTGTCACACAATTGTACATAATTCCTTTTGTAAATAATATGCTTGTATCTTCGCTCTTCCCTCGCACTCAAACGAACATGAAAATTCATGTCTACTGTTTTGCTCTGAACATTGTCTGTCTCTCGAGCATGTTATGTCCTGTTGCCTTGAGGTTTTGTATATAAAGAAGAGTGTTCCTTAATATATAACTCAGTCGTTTCCAATCTGCCTT
>NC_090730.1:167269883-167277383 GCF_036898095.1 Palaemon carinicauda
TGATTGAATGTTACCTTGATACAAAGATGTTGATGTTGAACCATATATTAGGCTATTGTTTTATATATATATATATATATATGGATATAGATATATATAGATATATGAATATATATATATATATATATATTATGTGTGTTTATGTGTGTATGTATATATATATATATATATATATACATATACGTATGTATGTATATAAACATAAATACTGTATATGATATATATATATGTGTGTATATATATATATAATATATGTATATATATATTTATATATATATATATATTTATATATATATATATATATATACAGTATATATATGTGAGAGAGAGAGAGAGAGAGAGAGAGAGAGAGAGAGAGAGAGAAATAATAAGAAAATTATTCATGACTTCATACGTAAAACTAAAATTAATCATATTATTAAACCACTTCTCTCTACACTTCTTATCATGGACTGGATTCTGATATCGGCTTTCCTAATAGATCATGAAAACTGGAATGAGCCAATATATGTATGTTTGCGTGTGTGTGTGTGTGTGTGTGTGTGTGTGCGTGCGTAAGCCAGGGCAAATCAACGAGCATGTTTTTGCGAGTAGCCTTACCTCACCTAACTAGTTTTCTTCAGTTGCAACCAAACTACTCACAATGTGGCGTATCTTACGAGTAAGTCTTTTTTTTTTTCTTTTTTTTTATAATCTCTTTGACCTCCCGGGTCAAATAATCGGTGACCTGACCCCCTTTTTTTTCAAGGGTCCTTCCCTTCGATTTACTTCCCTTTCATAGCGATGTAATGATACATGAAAATGTGAAAATTGTTTACATGGAGATCGTAAAATGTAGTGGATTTTTTTTATAAAACCTAAGTCGAGAATGTTTAGAAACTTTCGAGATTTCTACCACTTTGACTCAAACCTTTTTTATGGTTTACGTAGTATGTCTTTGCTACTTATACTTTTGTAAGTGGACTTTACATGCAATGTAAGTGTACTTATAATGCATGTAATGTCTTATTTAAAATGTATAAGTAGTAAAGAGAAACTATTTAAACCATATAAATTCAAAAGTTCAAAGTTGGAGCAAATGTTTTCATGTTGACCAGGCTGACATGAGTCTTTTTATAGTTTATATATGACATATGTTTTTGACGATAATAGTTTATATAGGACATATCTGTTTTGACGTTGTTACTGTTTTTAGAATGATTTATTGTTAATTTATTCTCATAATTTATTCATTTCCTTATTTCCTTTTCCCACGGGGCTATTTTTCCCTATTGGAGCCCTTGGGCTTATAGCATTTTGCTTTTCCAACTGGGGTTGTAGCTTGGCTAGTAATAATGATAATAATAATTGTACTTCTTTCTGAGTGGGGATACCATAACGTGGTGAAAGGGTTTGTGTATCCCCATGACCTAGCTGTACTAGTCAGGGACGTCCATACTCGTTTGGTTTGCTGTGAACGATCAGATAAAAGTCTCCCACCATCACCAATCCGCACTGGCCAGCACGGTGATGAAAACTGGCCAAACCCCAGCGTCCCAGACATGAATAAAGACTTGTTATTATTTATTATTATTATTACTAGCCAAGCTACAACCCTAGTTGGAAAAGCAAGATGCTATTAGCCCAAGGGCACCAATAGGGAAAAAATAGCCCAGTGAGGAAAGGAAATAAATAAATAAATAAATGGTGGGGAACAAATTAACAATAAATCATTCTAAAAACAGTAACAACGTCAAAATAGATATGTCCTATATAAACTATTAACAACGTCAAAAACAGATATGTCATATATAAACTATAAAAAACATTTGCTCCAACTTTGAACTTTTGAAGTTCTACTGTCTGAAGTTCTTGTCATGCAGTGGTCTAGAAACGGCTGCATTTGTAATATAACTGTACTTAGAAATGCAAAACGACTGCATACAAAATGCTAGTAATGGATTACTCTTATTCAAGATACTTGATTCAGTTTACATTCTTTTTCTTATCCGATAGCCATCGCAAGCGCTGGAATGATTTCATATTTTCATTTTTGATGTCATTTCCATTTTCTTATTATATTCGGTGGAGATCAAATACATTATTATTAATATTATTATTATTATTATTATTATTATTTAATAATATTGTTTTTGTTGTTGTTATTATCATTGTTGATTTTATTGTTATTGCGATTATTATTATTGTTGTTTTGTTATTATTATTATTATTATCATTATTATTATTATAATTATAATTGATATTATTATTATTATTATTATTATTATTATTATTATTAATTGCTTAGCTACAACCCTCACTGGAAAAGCAGGATGCTATAAGCCCAAGGGCTCCATCACCGAAAATACCGCAGTCAGGAAAGGAAATAAGGAAATAAATAAACTACTAGAGAAGTAATGACCAATCAAAATATTCTACGAAACAGTAACATTAAAATAACTCTTTCAGATGTAAACTATAAAAACTTCTAAATCAAACTAGAGGAAGAGAAATGAGATAGAATAGTGTGCTCGAGTGTACCCTCAAGCAAGAGAACGCTAATTTCTCAAGCCATGATTTCGATTTTGTTTATGAACTTCAAGGTAGAATATCTGTCATCTTACTTTCAATCAGCTGAAACCTTTGCAAATCACCACGACCAAAACGTAAGACTTAATGCCGATGCGGTAACGTCCCTGACTGATGAATGCCAGACTGGGGTTCGAGTCCCGCTCAAACTCGTTAGTTCCTTTGGTCGATGCAACCTCACCTTCCTTGTGGGTCAATGGTGGGGGGGGGGGTTGGTGGAGCCTATAGGTTTATCTGCTGAGTCATCAGCAGCCATTGCCTGGCCCTCCTTGGTCCTAGCCTAGGTGGAGAGGTGGCTTGGGGCGCTAATCATATGCTTATTTGTCCTGCTTGATAGGGGCAATGTCACTGTTCCTTGCCCTCTGCCATCCATGAGCGGCCTTTAAACCTATCAATATGTACCTTTATAAATAAAATTGTCGTTAAACGAAATTTTTACATTAGTTTTACTATAGATTTTTTTTTAGTGAGGCATATTTGCACCGACTCGCAAGGGTGCCCTTTTAGCTCGGAAAAGTTTCCTGATCGTTGATTGGTTGGACAAGATAATTCTAACCAATCAGCGATCAGGAAACTTTTCCGAGCTAAAAGGGCACCGCTGCGAGTTGGTGCAAATGCGCCTCATTAGAATAAATGACTATAGTCCTTAGCTTTCCAAACTATTCCTTACCATGGTTAGTTATCTGACCGTCCTCACTCTTCTATCACCAATCTTTCCTATGAACAATTATCCATTATCGTATTTGTCAAATCTAAGTCTGGTGTTATCTAGGTTTTATAGGTAGTAGGTTGGACAAGGCACCAGCCGGCCGTTGAGATACTACCGCTAGAGAGTTATAGGTCTTTTGACTGGCCAGACAGTACTACATTGGATCCTTCTCTCTGGTTACGGTTCTTTCCCTTTGCCTTCACAGACACCAAATAGTCTGGCCTATTCTTTTCAGATTCTCCTCTATCCACATACACTTGACAACATTGAGATTACCAAACAATTCTTCTTCACCCAAGGTGTTAACTACTGCAATGTAATTGTTCAGCTGGCTACTTTCCTCTTGGTGAGGGTAGAAGAGACTCTTTAGCTATGGCAAGCAGCTCTTCTAGGAGAAGGACACTCCAAAATCAAACCATTGTTCTCTAGTCTTTGGTAGAGCCATAGCCTCTGTACCATGGTCTTCCACTGTCTTGGGTTAGAGTTCTCTTGCTTGAGAGTACACTCGGGCACACTGTTCTATCTAGTTTCTCTTCCTCTTGTTTTGTTAAAGTTTTTATAGTTCATGTAGGAAATATTTATTTTAATGTTGTTACTATTCTTAAAATATTTTATTTTTCCTTTTTTTCTTTCCTCACTGGGCTATTTTCTCTGTTGGGGCCCTTGTGCTTATAGCATCCTGCTTTTCCAACTAGGGTTGTAGCTTAGCATTTAATAATAATAATAATGATAATATCTTTTACAATAAACATTACATACATTCCTGACCTTGTACTTCTGTGGTCAACCTATTAATGATGTACAGTTGGCCTCATTAATACCGGTACACTGACGTCTTTATATCATTCCATGAAGTGTACCAGAATTAATGAAGCCAACTGTACTGTAATCACTGACATTATTGCATTTCTTATTTTCTTTCTTTCTTTTTTACTGTCATAAGTGTAACATCACTGTACGCCTATTGTAACTGTATATGGCTTTTGCTGAAATAAAGACTTATTATTATTATTATTATTATTATTATTATTAATTTTAAAAATATCAAAAATATTATTATGAAAATAATTAAAATCATTATTAAAATTATTGAAATTATTACCACTAAAATTATTGAAATTATTACCATTAAAATTATCAAAATTATTATTAAGATAATTAAAATCATTATTATTAAAATGATTGAAATTACCATTAAAATTATCAAAATTATTATTATTATTATTATTATTATTAATAATTTTAAAAATTTCAAAATTATTATTATTAAAATAATTGAAATTATTATTATTAAAATGATTGAAATTACCATTAGAATTATCAAAATTATTATTATTATTATTATTATTGTTATTATTATTATAAATATTATTTTTATTATTATTATTGTTGTTATTATTATTATTTTTATTATTATTATTATTATCATTATTATGATTATTATTATGATTATTATTATTATTATTATTAACATTATTATTATTATTATTATTATTATTATTATTATTATTATTATTATTATAATTATTATTATTAGCTAAAGAAAAAAAATCACATATTCCGTCTCTCCTTTTCTCTCATTTCGCACCTCCTCAGTGCCCAGCTAATCCTAACATTACCCCCTCCCCCCCTTCCCCCCAACCTTCTCCCTAATCCTACTGTAGCTCCACCTCTCCTCCCCCCCCCCCCGTCTACCTCCATCATATGGCACCTGGCCCCTTTCGTGGTCCCTTGACCTCTACCCAGCCCACTTTCATTATAGGTCAAACCTAGTTCCAGTTTTTGCACTCTCTCTCTCTCTCTCTCTCTCTCTCTCTCTCTCTCTCTCTCTCAGATGCAAACTGGAATGAAATGATATACTCAATGTGGCAATTTCTTTACATACAAAATAGCAAGACATAAATACAAAATAAATGCAAAATGATTCCCTTCTCTCTCTCTCTCTCTCTCTCTCTCTCTCTCTCTCTCTCTCTCTCTCAGATACAAACTGGAACGAAAAGATAGAACACCACTCAATGTGGCAATTTCTTTACATACAAAATAAATGCAAAATGATTCCCATCTCTCTCTCTCTCTCTCTCTCTCTCTCTCTCTCTCTCTCTCTGAGAGAGGTGACCCTCCTTCACGATCCTGTTTGGAACACCTCCGTTTGTTTGTTTTCATTTAGTGGAACCTTTTTTTTTTAGGGCCGACCTTTTTTTAGTAATGAACCATATTGCCTTTTTATAAAGAAACTACTTTTTAACAGTGGTGTTGTAATATCTCTCTCTCTCTCTCTCTCTCTCTCTCTCTCTCTCTCTCTCTCATTTTTTTTATTCTTCATGCTTTGCTGTTAATATCACATTAGATTCCGAAGAAAATAATACCTCTCTCTCTCTCTCTCTCTCTCTCTCTCTCTCTCTCTCTCTCTCTCACTCTCTCTCTCTCTGATTTTATATTCATGCTTTGGTGTTAATATCACATTAGATTCCGAAGCAAATAATACTCCCCCCCCCCTCTCTCTCTCTCTCTCTCTCTCTCTCTCTCTCTCTCTGATTTTATATTCATGCTTTGGTGTTAATATCACATTAGATTCCGAAGAAAATAATACATCTCTCTCTCTCTCTCTCTCTCTCTCTCTCTCTCTCTCTCTCTCTGATTTTATATTCATGCTTTGGTGTTAATATCACATTAGATTCCGAAGAAAATAATACCTCTCTCTCTCTCTCTCTCTCTCCTCTCTCTCTCTCTCTCTCTCGAATTTTTTTATTCTTCATGCTTTGGTATTAATATCACATTAGATTCTGAAGTAAATAATACCCCCCCTTCTCTCTCTCTCTCTCTCTCTCTCTCTCTCTCTCTCTCTCTCTCTCGAATTTTAATTATTCTTCATGCTTTGCTGTTAATATCACATTAGATTCCGAAGTAAATTATACCTCTCTCTCTCTCTCTCTCTCTCTCTCTCTCTCTCTCTCGAATTTTTATATTATTCATGCTTTGCTGTTAATATCACATTAGATTCCGAAGTAAATAATACCCCCCCTTTCTCTCTCGCTCTCGCTCCCTCTCTCTCTCTCTCTCTCTCTCTCTCTCTCTCTCTGCGTCCCATGATGGTACTTGGTTACCTAGAGACAAAGGCGATTCCTCGATTGGTATTCATTTATTCAGGCCCTGTGTAATTTAGGTAACACACTTTTATTCTCGTACTTCATGGCGACGACAAAGAACTTTGCTATTTATATGTTGATTTATGCTGAGAGAGAGAGAGAGAGAGAGAGAGAGAGAGAGAGAGAGAGAGAGGCTTCAGATGTTCCTTATTTGTACCACTTCTTTCATTATGCTGGATAGACTTTTAATAAATCCTTAATCCGTTAGTAAAAGATGATGATGAGAAGAGAGAGAGAGAGAGAGAGAGAGAGAGAGAGAGAGAGAGAGAGGATAATAATAACAAATAGAGGACGAAAAAAAAAGCGGAAAACAAGAATTGAGAGAGAGAGAGAGAGAGAGAGAGAGAGAGAGAGAGAGACACGGCAAGTGGATAATAACAACAAATAGAGGACGAAAAAGGGTAAAATACAATAATTGAGAGAGAGAGAGAGAGAGAGAGAGAGAGAGGAGAGAGAGAGAGAGAATAGCTCCGATATATTTTGGCATCTGCCGCAATTTCCAAATACTGAATGCAAGTGCATCTCGGAACCATTCCTTACTAATTTTTCTATGAATTCATTACTTATTCTCCCCATGATGATGAATGTTCCCAAAACGTATCTTGACTTAACTCGCAATTTTATCTATTGTATATATTAATAAAAATCGTCTTTGAGGGGGTTTATTAATCCTCATATTTTCTAAAGATTCCGTATATATATCTTTAAACTGAACGTCACCTTGCCCGCCATAGCAAGTGAATGGCAATTTTGGCACGCAGAACGCTACCAGTAAAAGACCTTCGGGGCGTTTTGGCAACTCTTTTAGATGCTCTCCCTTCGAAAACAAAGTTAGGAAGATAAAAAAAAGAGGTCGACCACTTCGTTGGCATTATATATACGTCCTTGAAGGAGAAATTCTTTTCTCTATTAACGTATTCCTTGTATTCGAGCAATGTCGGCAATCGCTTTCGCAAGATGTCCGTCCGTCAGGTCCCTCCTTTTTTTTTTTTTTTTTTTTTTTTTTTTTTTTTTGTCTGAATCCTTCGTTGAACTTTTGTCACACTCAGTGTGTTTCGAATAGCGACCTGACCTCTC
>NC_090730.1:167285609-167293109 GCF_036898095.1 Palaemon carinicauda
TTATTATTATTATTATTATTATTATTATTAGCTAAGCTACAACCCTAGTTGGAAAAGCAAGATGCTATAAGCCCAAGGGCTCCAACAGGGAAAAATAGCCCAGTGAGGAGAGGAAATATGGAAATAAATATACGAAATAAGAAGTAATGATTATTATTATTATTATTATTATTATTATTATTATTATTATTATTATTAGCTAAGCTATAACCCTGGTTGGAAAAGCAAGATTCTATAAGCCCAAGGGCTCCAACGGGAAAAAATAGCCTAATGAGGAAAGGAAATAAGGAAATAAATATACGATATAAGAAGTAATGATTATTATTATTATTATTATTATTATTATTATTATTATTATTATTAGCTAAGCTATAACCCTAGTTGGAAAAGCAAGATGCTATAAGCCCAAGGGCTCCAACGGGGAAAAATAGCCCAGTGAGGAGAGGAAATAAGGAAATAGATAAACGATATAGGAAGTAATGAACAATTAAAATAAAACATTTTGAAAAAAAATAACATCATTAAAACCGATATTTCATATACAAACTATAAAAAAGACTTATGTCAGCCTGTCCAACATGAAAACATTTGCTGCAAGTTTGAACTTTGGAAGTTCCACTGATTCTACTACCCGATTAGGAAGATCATTCCACAACTTGGTCACAGCTGGAATAAAACTTAAAGGATACTGTGTAGTATTGAACCTCATGATAGTCTTTAGAGATCAAGCGTCCTGTAAGTATTGTATCCTACTGACTGACGTGGAAAGCGAATCAATGTGGTTAGTCTGAATTTTATTATTCATGAAGATTCAGCTTTTTTAATCGGGTTTTGATATTTCGCGGAGTTAGATGTGCTTTGAATGTTCTCAAAATTCAAAGTTTATATAATAAACCTACAAGTGTATGTACAATTTCAATTGTCAAATTAATTAATATCGTTATTAATTATGTGATTTTCGTAAATTTTATTATTATTATTATTATCATTATTATTATTATTATTATTATTATTATTAGTAGTAGTAGTAGTAGTAGTAGTAGTAGTAGTAGTAGTAGTAGTATCATCATTGTGTGTGTATATATATATATATATATATATATATATATATATATATATACGTATATTTATATATATATAAATATATTTGAATATATATATATGTATATATATATATATATATATATATATATATATATATATATATATGTATACATTCATACAGTGTATATTTTATACATACATACATATACATACAAACATATAATTTCATCTTTCTCTAATTCTTAAAACGTGAATGAAAAAATTATACGAGACATAAATGCTAATTATGAAATTATAGAATATGTGAAATATAAAGTTATTGAATATAGAAAACGCTGCAGTATAAGAACAATTTTTTATATGCAAATCTATAAATCAAATTACAATTTCCAAAATATAAATTTACGAAGCATTTATGAAACAAAATTACAAATTAGGTCTACCTGTAATAAACTAAAGTCATAAATATGAAATTATAAAGCGCTTATTAAATATAGAAATATAAAGTAGGTCTACCTATAATATACAAAAGAAATGAAAATACAAATGCTGTATTTCTCAGTGGTCTAAAAATATACAAAACCCAGAAATATAAAATAATAAACCACTTATTAAACATAGAAATACAAAGAAGGTCTCCCTGCAAAATACAAAAGCCACGAAAATACAATACTGTATTTGTCAGTGATTTAAAAATATACAGAAGCCATAAATATATTATAAATAATTTATTAAACATAAAAATACAAAAAGATCTCCCTGAAAAATACAAAAGCCACGAAAATACATTACTGTATTTGGTGTGATTTAAAAATATACAGAAGCCATAAATATAATATTATAAAGCATTTATTAAACATAAAAATACATTGTTGATCTCCCTGCAAAATACAAAAGCCACGAAAATACAATACTGTATTTGGTGTGATTTAAAAATATACAGAAGCCATAAATATAATATTATAAAGCATTTATTAAACATAAAAATACAAAGTAGGTCTTCTTGTAACATACAAAAGCCACGAAAATACAATACTGTATTTGGTGTGATTTAAAAATATACAGAAGCCATAAATATAATATAAACCATTTATTAAACATAAAAATACAACGTAGATCTCCCTGCAAAATACAAAAGCCAAGAAAATACAATACTGTATCTGTCAGTGATTTAAAAATATACGGGTCACAAATATATCATAAACCGTTTATTAAACATAAGAATACAAAGAAGGTCTCCCTGCAAAATACAAAAGCCACGAAAATACAATACTGTATCTGTCAGGGGCTTAAAAAGATGACAGAGATGACCTTAGTGGCGTGGACAAATAAGGACTTGCCGGCAAACCCGTTTATGGGAGTTGCCGCTTCTCACACCTTTTTAACTTCGTCATATTCACCTGTTATTAAGCGGCCAGGCTGACTCTGTACCTGTATGTTTACCTGTCCGCCTGTATGTGAGATCTTAGTGTGTGTGTGTGTGGTTTTTTTTTTCTTTTTTTTTTTAATGGCCGATTCACTTGTAATTCGAAAGTGATTTTAAGCAGATTTTGATATTTAGAATTTTATTTATTATTGTTGTTGTTGGTATTATTATTATTATTATTATTATTATTGTTGTTGTTGTTGTTGTTGTTGTTGTTGTTGTTGTTGTTGTTGTTGTTGTTGTTTTTATTATTATTATTGTTGTTATTATTATTATCCTTATTATTGTTGTTATTATTATTATTATTATTATTATTATTATTACTATCATTATCATTTTTATTACTTATTAGATAAATTAAGTAGGTATTGTATTATTATTATTACTTAGAAAATAATTTAAGCATGTATTGTATTATTGTTACTTATAAAGTAATTTAAGTGGGCATTATTATTGATACTTAGAAAGTCATTTAAGTAGGCATTGTATTATTATTACCTGGAAAATTATTTAAGTAGGCATTTATATTTAGAATGATTATTATTATGATGATGATTATTATTATTATTATTATTACTATTTATAAAATATTGTGTTATTATTATTAACTAGAAAATGATTTGAGTAAGTATTACAATTCAATTCATTATTATCATTTTCATTTCAATTATTATTATTATTATTATTATTATTATTATTATTATTATTATTATTATTATTCGCGGTGTATGTGCAATCATAGCGACATTACACTTAACAGAATCCATATCTGAATTTAAAAACAGAAATATACGTTTGGTTTTATACTTAAGGAACAAATAAAAAGAAATTTTCAATATAAAGTACCCCTTCTCCGTGCGAAAATGTGTTCCTGATATAAATACTCATCTTATAGTATGCCTTTGTTGAAGGAATACGCCTTTGTGCGAAAATATGTCCATCGACTATTTGGTATAAGAATACGCCTCTTATGTACGAAAATATGTCTCTCGACTATTAGGTATAAGAATACGCGTCTTATGTGCAAAAATATGTCTCTCGACTATTTGGTATAAGAATACGCCTGTTATATCCAGAAATATGTCCATCGACTATTTAGTATAAGAATACGCCTCTTATGTACAGAAATATGTCTTTCGACTATTTGGTATAAGAATACTCCTCTTATGTACAAAAATATGTCTTTCGACTATTTTGTATAAGAATACGTCTCTTATATACAGAAATATGTCTTTCGACTATTTGGTATAAGAATACTCGTCATGTGGGCGAAAATATGTCTCTAAACTATTTGGTATAAGAATATGGCTCTTATATACAGAAATATGTCTTTCGACAATTTGGTATAAGAATACGCCTCTTTTATACGGAAATATGTCCTTCGACTATTTGGTATAAGAATACGCCTCTTATATACGAAAATATATCCTTCGACTGTTGGGTATAAGAATATGCCTCATATGTATGAAAATATGTATGCGACTATTTTGTATAAGAATACGCCCCTGGTTAACGCCCAATTTTATAGTACAAGAAAATCCCGGTTTATAAGACTCCTTTCAACCTCCACCCAGAGAGAGAGATTGTGACGAGATAGCGAAGTTTGAGCATGTCATCTTGCGGTCTCTACAACTTCTTTTGAAGTTGTCCGAGATAGGAAGGATTGATAACATTTAAAATGTCTGTAATTATCTCGAGGCTTCTGTCAGCCTGTTGCAGGGCGTTTAGCGTCCTACTTGTTGTGGTTATGGTTGTTGCTACAAGATTAAGGTGGTCCCTGAGTCATGATATCCTTCTCTCTCTCTCTCTCTCTCTCTCTCTCTCTCTCTCTCTCTCTCTCTCTCTCTCTCTCTCTCGCTCTCTCTACCCGACTGTGGACAACTGTGTTTGTATATAGTAATTTTCATTATGATTCGAAATAGTTTCCTTAATATCATATACTGTAGATTAGTTTAAAAAAAAAAGATATTGTGGGACTTGTAATTTTACCCTAAAAAACTTGCTTAGAAACGAGAATGCTTTACACTTTTTAAAGGGGAAAAGAGGTATGGTTGAATATGAAAAACACGTCTAAATGTGCAAAATTTTTCATTAATCGAATGCCAAGTAACAAACTACCAATTAGCTACGATGGTGAAGATGGGTTGATTTCAATTCTTAGTGCAAAACACCTGAATTCGATAGGTATAAGTACAGAAGAATTGTCATTGACTTTTATCTTTCTTCGTGGCCAAGTGGTAGTCACTGTCTATACAAGCTTGCCGGACCAGGGTTCGATTCCCGGCCGGTCACAAGCTCTTGTCTTTATGTGATTTCGCCTGGGGCTCTGATCCCGAGGTTGTTAAGAGAATCCAGACATTAATGTATCAAAAATATATATGGCTTATTTGAATATATATATATATATATATATATATATATATATATATATATATATATATATATATCTTCTTCTTTGTCTGCATCTTTTCCCACTTTTATGTGGGATCGATGTTTCTGGCCAGCGTTCTCCATCTACCTCTGTCCCACACTCCATCACCGGTTAATCCCTTTGATCGAAGGTCATCCTTGATACAGTCCATCCACCTTCGCTTTGGTCTCCCTCTCCTTCTCGTTCCCTGTACCTCCATTTCCACCACTCTCCTCCCAATATACTGTTCATCCCTTCTCGTGACATGATCATACCACCTCAGTGGTATATATATATATATATATATATATATATATATATATATATATATATATACACACACATACAACAAAGGCAGCCATTTCTAGTACACTGCAGGGCAAAGGCCTCAGACGTTTCAATTCACGTCTTGGTTTGGTCAGTTTTCATCACACGCTGGCCACTGCTGGTTAGTGGTGGGTGGTGAATTCTAATTACTCACAGCAAACCACCCTAGTATGGGTGGCCATGAGTAGCTCAGCTTTGCTGATCATGGCGATATACAAACCTTTTCACCACGTTAAGGTATCCCACTCAGAAAGTGATATATAGAGTACCTATAATATATACTGTAGAGTACCTATATAAACAAGAGTAGCATCATACGGGCTACCATATACTGCGTCGATGGGCGCCATTTTGTTCCCGGGTGGTAGGCTACAAGTTTAATGTAGGTACTCTAGTGAGATATATATATATATATATATATATATATATATATATATATATATATATACATATATATATATATACATATATATAATATATGTATATATATATAAAATATATATATACACATATATATATATGTGTGTATATATATATATAAAATATATTTATACACATATATATACTGTATATATATATATGTGTATATATATATATATATATATATATATATATATATATATATATATATATACATACATATATATATATACACATATATGTATATATATATATATATATATATATATATATATATATGTATATATATATATATATATATATTCATATTGGTAACGCCATAATTAAAAACAAATAACAATGCATAATTTTAGTCTTGAGTGATATATGATTATGGTCTTCTCTTTTGATGGAAGGAAATCATCTTCAGTATTTTCCAGTAATTATCTGCTGGGCAGAAACACTTTGATGCTCTTGAAAATAAAGTAAAAAAAAAAAAATATAAACAAAAATAGATAAAAAACATTATAAAAACAAGAGGAGGAATTGCTGCTCCAAAGATTCTCATCACCTAAGCGTAAATAATGATAACTAATTTCACTGTCTTTTCTACTTTCTCTTTGTTATTATGCAGTACCGCTGTGCTAAAGGTTTGTTCTTATCATAAAGTTTATTGTGAGTTTTGATAGTTGGACAGATAAAGTTGATGTGAAAGTAGTACATCTTTTAAGAACATTGAATTAAGTAAATAATTTGAATTTAATCTTAAATCTCAACAGAGTTTTCATAATTTGATAAAGTTGATGGAAATACAACTTTTAAGAACGTTGAATTAAGTAGATAATTTAAATTAAATCTTAAATTTTATCAGAGTTTTGATAATTTGATAAAGTTGATGGAAATACAACCTTTAAGAACATTGAATTAAGTAGATAATTTAAATTAAATCTTAAATCTCATCAGAGTTTTGATAATTTGATAGATAAAGTTGATGGAAATACAACTTTTAAGAACTATGAATTAAGTAGATAATTTGAATTAAATCTTAAATGACATCAGAGTTTTGATAATTTGATAAAGTTGATGGAAATACAACTTTTAAGAACATTGAATTATGTAAATAATTTGAATTTAATCTTAAATATCATCAGACTTTTGATAATTTGATAGATAAAGTTGGTGGAAATACAACTTTTAAGAACGTTGAATTAAGTAGATAATTTGAATTAAATCTTAAATGACATCAGAGTTTTGATAATTTGATAAAGTTGATGGAAATACAACTTTTAAGAACATTGAATTAAGTAAATAATTTTAATTAAATCTTAAATCTCATCAGAGTTTTGATAATTTGATGGATAAAGTTGATGGGATATAATATATCTTTTAAGGAATTAAATCTCATCATAGAGATTTGATAGCTTGATAGATAAAGAGTATATGAAAGCAACATAAATTTTAAGAAAATTTCATAAGAAAATTAGTGTGAATTAAATATCATCATATTTTGATAGTTTGATAGGCAAGGTTGATTGAAAAGGGACATATCTTTTAAAAATAATTAGATAAAGAAAGATTATGTGAATTAAATCTCATGATAAAGTTTTGATAGATAAAGTTAATTAAATAAAGAAAAAATATGTGAGTTAAATCTCATCATAGAGGTTTAATGGTTTGATAAAGTTCATGGAAAGGTTACATATCTTTTTAAAAGAAATAATCAGATTAAAATTGATTTAAATTAAATTTCATCACGAAGTTTTGATAGTTTGATAGATAAAGTTGAAAAGAAAGAAACTTATCTTTTTAGAAAAATTAAATCAGATTAAAAACAGAGTAAATTATATTTCATCAAAGTAAGTTTTGGCTTTTTAATGGATAAAGGCGATAGGAA
>NC_090730.1:167300609-167313109 GCF_036898095.1 Palaemon carinicauda
ATTGTTATTATTATTATTATCATAATAATTTTTATTATTATTATTATTATTGTTATTGTTATTATTGTTATCATTATCATTTTATTATTATTATTATTATTATTATTATTATTATTGTTATTATTATTGTTGTTGTTATTGACATTTTTAACTCAATAGCTTGTTGTTTTTAATCTCGCACGTGTGCATAAACGCACGAATTTATTCATACCCACATACAAGTACAAAATCATTCACGTATACCGTCTAACGCAATTAGACGAATAATCACGTCTTTTCGTGCGACGTAAAATCACGAAACACGATTTTATGATCGTTAGAACGAATTAACTGATAAGAGCGTAATTTTCACATTATAAACCACATTAACTCAAATCTTCCTGTGTAGTTCTGAATGCAAGTTCATGTAATCTCTTTATTACGTTAGGAGATATTCTTCTTCTTCTTCTAGTTTGCATGACGCGAGGAATCTTGTAAGGACTGTGGTGGCCGATGCGGTAACGTCCCTGACTGGTGAACGCCAGACTGGGGTTCGAGTCCTTCTCAAACTCGTTAATTCCTTTGGTCGCTGCAATTTCACCATCTTTGTGAGCTAAGGATGGGGGGTTGGGTGTTGGGGGAACCTATAGTTTTATCTGCTAAGTCATTAGCAGCCATTGCCTGGCCCTCCTTGGTCCTAGTTTGGGTGGAGAGGGGGCTTGGGCGCTGGTCATGTGAATATATGGTCAGTCTCTAGGTTCGACTCCCACTCAAACTCGTTAGTTTCTTGGGTCGCTGCAATCTCACCATCCTTGTGAGCTAAGGATGGGAGGTGGGGTTGGAGGAACCTATTGGTTTATCTGCTAAGTCATTAGCAGCCATTGCCTGGCCCTCCTTGGTCTTGGCTTGGGTGGAGAGGGGGTTGGGCGCCTGTCATGAAAATATATGGTCAGTCTCTAAGGCATCGTCCTGTTTGATAGGGCAATGTCACCGTCCCTTGCCTCTGCCATTCATGAGCGGCCTTTAAACCTTTAAACGGATATGTTGAAAGATAATATAATTTATTCGTTTATTGTTAAAATTATTAAGTGTTCTGATATGTTACGTTTTTACTTTTACATTTGATTTGATTCCCCCCAAAACTTTCTTTCTCAAACTTTTTTTTTTTTTTCATCATCATCTCCTACGCCTATTGACGCAAAAGGCCTCGGTTAGATTTCGCCAGTCGTCTCTATCTTGACATTTTAATTCAGCATCTCAGACTTCACGCTACGAACTGACTTTAGTAAAATCATGTTAACTTTGTTATTTCTCTTCCTCTTATTTTTTTTAGAATTCATATATTAAAGATTTATATTAAAGTTCTTCCTGTTCTAGAAATATTATATTTTAATTTGTTCATTACCTCTCTTGTATTTAATCTATTTCCTTATTTTCTTTCCTCAATGGGCTATTTTTCCCTGTTGGAGCCCTTGGCCTTATAGAATCCTATTTTTCCAACTAGTGTTGTACATTGGCTGTTATTATTATTATTATTATTATTATTATTATTATTATTATTATTATTATTATTATTATTATTATTGATAATGATATTATTATTATTATTATTATTATTATTATTATTATTAATAATATTATTACTAGCCAAACTACAACCTTAGTTGGAAAAGCAAGATGTTATAAGCCCAAGGGCTCCAACAGGGGAAAATAGCTCTGTGAGGAAAGTAGTAGTAGTAGTAGTAATAGTAGTAGTAATGATAATAATAATAATAATAATTATAATAGTATTATTATTAGTAGTAGTAGTAGTAGTAGTAGTAGTAATAGTAGGTATAGCTATTTATCTATTGTCCTTGCAATAAAAGGTAATAGATTAATAATTAAACATTTTATCAGAATACTAAGAATATCTATGAATTAATACCAGGGTAGTTATTTGGGTTAAAGAAAGTTGAACCAACGAGGAAGAAGAAGAATCAGAATGACTTACCAGTCAACGCATGTATTATCCACCATGATAACAGGTTGCACCCCCAACGTCCGGCATTTCAAGCTGGCCATTTCCTATAACATTAACATTAGTTTCACCAAAGTGTCACGCTTCATACGCATTCTCGGAAGTGCGTAAGTGTCGACACTTGTATGTGTGAGGAACTTTCACTTTTTTTGTCTTTATCTGCTTAAGTGGACGTTTGGAAGTTACTCAAGTTTAAATGGTGGTTTTCTAGTTCGGAGCTTGTGTTTATTTTAGGTGTTGAAACTGTCTAGACTCTAGAGAATAATATAGAGGGAGAGAGAGAGAGAGAGAGAGAGAGAGAGAGAGAGAGAGAGAGTTGTTTAAATGATAGTTTTGTATTTCAGAGCTTGTGTGTGTTTCAGGGGTTGAAACTGTCTAGAGAAGAATGTAGTAGTATTAGAGAGAGAGAGAGAGAGAGAGAGAGAGAGAGAGAGAGAGAGAGAGATTAACATAAAGCTGACGTCTTAAAATGTTAAAATAATAATGTGGTTTTGCATAACAATTCCTTACATTTTAAAAAGAAGTGGACTAATTGTAGCTAGTCTACTGCAGGACAAAGGCCTCAGACATGTATTTCCACTCGCGTCTGTTTATGGTCTTTTCATGCCAGTCTATACTCGGAAATCCATCGTCTTCTCTTTCTTCCTCTAATTTTCCAATGTTTACAACCCATTCTGTTGTTCTTAATGTCCATCTATTATCTTACATTTTCGTTATATGTCCTGTTAATATCCAATATTTTTTTTCTTACAAGTTGATAGAATATCCTCTACTTTAGTTTGCTGTGGGATCCATGTTGCTCTTTTTCTGTCTCTTAGTGTTACTCCCAACATTAATCTTTCCATAGCACCTTTTAAGGCTCCAAGATTTTGATGCATAAGTTAATACTGGTAGGGCCATCTGATTAGATACTTTTTTCTAAGAGAAAGTGGCATTTTACATTTTATAATCTCATTTTGTTTACCAAAAGCTCTCCATTCCATGCTTATCCTTCTTTGAATTTCGGGGAAACACTTGCTGTCTGTGTTCAGTTAGTCTGTATATCCATTAACGATCTCTAAGGGTTCATGCACAACCCTTATTTGTTGTCTCTGTGCATTTTTATTGAACATTAGTTTTAAGATTGCTGTACTAACATAAGATTCATCTATTCCATGTCTCTGAAGGGCTTTCATTGCCGCTGAAGTTTTGACAGAATCGAAAGCTTTCTCATAGTCTATAAATACCATACATAGTGGTTTGTCATACTCTGTAGATTTTTCCATTAGCTTGTTAATTACTAGGATATGTTCATTTAAATACCCACTTCCAAGAAGGACACTCCAAAATCAAACCATTGTTCTCTAGTCTTGGGTAGTGCCATAGCCTCTGTACCATGGCCTTCCACTGTCTTGGGTTAGAGTTCTCTTGCTTCATTTACAACCCTTATTTGTTGTCTCTGTGCATTTTCATTGAACATTAGTTTTAGGATTGCTGTACTAACATAAGATTCATCTATTCCATGTATTTGAAGGGCTTTTATTGCTGCTGAAGTTTTGGCAGAATCAAAAGCTTTCTCATAGTCTGTAAATACCATGCATAGTGGTTTGTCATACTCTGTAGATTCTTCTGTTAGGTGGTTAATTACATAGATATGGTCATTTGTTAGATATCCACTTCCAAAGCCTGCCTGTTCTCTTGGTTGATTCAAGTCTAGCTCTTCATTGAAAAAAAAATTATTTTTCCTTGTTTACTCTCCTCACTGGGCTATTTTCTCCGTTGGAGCCCCTGGGCTTATAGCATCCTGCTTTTCCAACTAGGGCTGTAGCTTAGCAAGTAATAATAATAATAATAATAATAATAATAATAATAATAATAATAATAATAATAATAATAATAATAATAATAATAATAGCTGTCTTTCTATATTTCATATGTTACGGAGAGTAAGCTGTACTTCCCATATAGATATGTTTTTCGTTTGTGCTTTCTAATCACATCAGAAACACTTTCTATCATCCCAGTGATACTAATTTTCCTTGTTTACTTTCCTCACTGGGCTATTTTCCCCGTTGGAGCCCATGGGCTTATAGCATCCTTCTTTTCCAACTAGTGCTGTAGTTTAGCAAGTAATAATAATAATAATAATAATAGCTGTCTTTCTATATTTCATATGTTACGGAGAGTAAGCTGTACTTCCCATATAGATATGTTTTTCGTTTGTGCTTTCTAATCACATCAGAAACACTTTCTATCATCCCAGTGGTACTGAGTAGCTTTTTTGTTTTGAGAAAGCAAGAAACACAGCAAGAGTTAAGAGATTCTTTCCCATATCAAGTTGCATCTCCGTGACTTACCTCTTCTGCTCACTGGATCATTTAGTCTAATTGTGGCTGGGAACAGTTGCCAAGTGGTAATTAAGACTCTAGTAAATCATAACTGACAGTTCATGCTCATTGGGACATGTTTGTGGATCGTGTTTGTTGCTGTTTGTCCGTTGGGAAATGGATAAACAAGTTTGCGTGCGTGTGCGTGAGGTCGTTGCACCTTGCAGTGCAGGTGTCGTTGGGCAAGCAATTTGCGTATTTGCTTGCTTTCGAAAAGAAAGCACCATTTATTTCTCATCTCTTGGACACATTAAATGCTAACATTTTCGCTTAAGAATTTTTTTTCTTTTCTTTTTTTTATAATTTCGAACTGAGAGATCCAAGGAAGTTTAACAAAATTCTGTTAATAATAAGTGTAATAATTTTAATATTAATAATATTTTTTTTATTTCGAACTGAGAAATCTAAGGAAGTTTAACAAAATTCTGTTAATAATAAATGTAATAATTTTAATATTAATAATATTAATAATCGGCCTCATTATATTTTCATACACTATAGACCAGTGTTTATTTCTATACCAATAAATAAACTTGAATAAATTTCAATATATATGTTAAGATATGCAGTCGAAATTTGAAGGATTTTTCATACGATATTTCATTTTAAAAAAAAATAAACTTATAATTCCCGAGAAAATCGAATAAATTTTACCTTTGGAAAATATTTTAATTTTACCTTATGATAAGTTTCACCCAAAGGAAAATATTTTAAGTTTTACCTTATGATAAGTTTCATCCAAAGGAAAATATTTTAAGTTTTACCTTAGGGATAAGTCTCTCCCAAAGGAAAATACTTTAAGTTTTACCTTAGGGATAAGTCTCACCCAAAGGAAAGCATTTGAGAAAAAATTATTTTGCTTCCGTAGGTAGATTCATCGTTAAGTTTTAATTCTTTATTCTGATATATGATCCTTTAACAACTAAAAGACTCCTATAGTTTTGGCTTGTCCAGTTTCATGTTCTCGTCTTGAATATTTCAGGATTCCATGAGTTCCTACTCAAGGTTTTGCTTCATCTAGATACGGCTCTTATAATATTATTATTATTACTTGCTAAGCTACAACCCTAATTGGAAAAGCGGGATGCTATAAGCCCAGGGGCTCCAACAGGGAAAGTAGCTCAGTGAGGAAAGGAAACAAGGAAAAATGAAATATTTTAAGAACAGCAATATTAAAATAAATATCACTTTATAAACTTTAAAAACTTTTAACAAAACAAGAGGAAGAGAAATAAGATACAAGATAAAACAGTGTGCCTGAGTGTACCCTCAAGCAAGAGAACTCTAACCTAGGACGGTGGAAGACCATGGTACAGAGGCTATGGCACCACCCGAGATTAGAGAACAATGGTTTGATTTTGGAGTGTCCTTCTCCTAGAAGAGCTGCTTACCACAGCTAAAGAGTCTCTTCTACCCTAACAAAGTGGAAAGAGGCCACTGAACAATTACAGTGCATTAAGAAGAATTGTTTGGTAATCTCAGTGTTGTCAGGTGTATGAGGAGAGAGGAGAATATGTAAGGAATAGAACCAGACTATTCGGTGTGTGTGTAGGCAAAGAGAAAATGAACCCTAACCAGAAAGAAGGATCCAATATAGTACTGTCTGGCCAGTCAAAAGACCCCATAACTCTCTGGTGGTAGTACTTCAACGGGTTTAAAGGCCGCTCATGAATGGCAGGAGCAAGGGACAGTGAGTTTTCCCTAGCAAGCAGGACAAAAATGCCCTAGAGTCGGACCCTAGAGTCTGAGCAATATATATATATATATATATATATATATATGTACATATATATAAATACTGTACTGCAATTTGTTCAGTGTACTTTCCTCTTGGTAAGGGTAGAAGAGACTCTTTAGCTGTGGTAAGCAGCTCTTCTAGGAGAAGGACACTCCAAAATTAAACCACTGTTCTCTAGTCTTGGGTAGTGCCATAGCCTCTGTACCATGGTCTTCCACTGTCTTGGGTTGGAGTTCTCTTGCTTGAGGGTACACTCAGGCACACTATTCTATCTTATTTTTTTTTTCTTCCTCTTGTTTCTTTGAAATGGTGTGTTGGGCAGGCTTAATAGAAGGGCCATGGATGCCTGGTGGTTTATCAAGAGGTTGTCTTTTCCTTTTTCTGATTATTTTTCTTCTCAAAACCATCCTTACTGTCCTCCCTTCAGTTGAAGTGGCTATCCTGGAGGGTATTTAGCCTTGCATGGTGTATCGGCTCCTCCATGTTGACCAGTTTTTCCGACTTTTTACTATAGTCTATGGGTATCATCATCACTTTGTTTATAATTCTGTACGTATTGTTTTTGTTATAATTCTTGTTAATCTAGTTTTTAAGTATGCTGTCCTCTTTTTTATTTCTATTAATTCTTATGCTGTCTGGAGACATTGAGCGAAATCCGGGACCAGTACGTCCTAGATTTCGTCAATGTCGTCTTCTGTATTGCAATATTCGTGGTCTTCATGCAAATATCCAAGACCTACAGTTGCGTCCAGACAGTATGATATTCTTTTGTGCTCAGAAACTTTGGTTTCTAATATGAGGCACTCATCTGAGCTCCTTATAACTGGTTTTAAGAAGCCAATAATGTTGAAACGTGATGCCATCCCCAGGGCCAGGGGAATGGCGGTGTATATTAGGATCGAGTACCCTGCTTCTCATAAGTCCTGCTATCAATGTGGATGTCATGAGATTCAGGTAATAAAAGTTTGTGGCAGGCATAACAACTTTTATTTGTGTTCGATCTACCGGAATCCAGACATAGATGATTCTATCTTCGATTGTCTTCTTACCATTATGGCTAAGATACAAGAAGATGATAGAAAGGCTTCTTTTGTCTTTGTTGGTGATTTTAATGCTCACCATAGGGAGTGGTTAAGTTCTATCTCTCCTACCGATCGCCATGGCTTAAGAGCTTTAGACTTTGCCTCTGAATCAGGCTGTGAGCAAATCATAAATGAAGCTACTCACAGGTCTGGTAATTGCTTGGACCTCGTATACACTGACTCCCCTGGCGTTATAACTAGTAAGGTTGGTTCTCCAGTCGGGACATCTGATCATGCCTTGATTTCATTATTAGTGAAGACTGAGCAGCCTGTCCCTGATATATCATATTCTTGTAAAATTTATATGAAATTCCCAAGCAGACTGGAATGGGATTTTACATGATCTTTTGTGCCTGAATTGGTCACAATTATATAATAGTGTAGATCCTGTTGTCCCTTTGAATGAGAATCTAGTCAACATAATTGATAGGCGTATCCCTTCTCGTGTGCTAAGGTACCGAGTGAAGGACAAACCGTGGTTCAATGATGATTGTAGACGTGCTTATTTGGAGAAACAGGAGGCCTATCATCTTTGGAAGGGGAACAGATCAGATTTGACCTGGAACAACTATACTCAGCTTCGAGCTTTTGCTCAGAGAGTTTATGCCTCAACTGAAAAGGAGTACAATTTAACCATAAAAGAAACACTTTCTGGTACAACTCAGGAACATAAATGGTGGTCTACCCTTAAATCTGCACTCTTTGGTGTAGATGCAACAGTTCCCCCTTTACTTAAACCAGATGGCTCAGTCACTCAATGTCCAAAGGAAAAGGCAACCCTTTTGGCTGATGTTTTTGACAGTAAACAGAGTAATGAAAAACTTGAACTTCCTCATTCCTGTTTTCCTGAGGCTAAACTAACTAGTTTAGCTTTTCGATCTCGTGAGATTAAAGCTCTGTTGATGGACCTTGATGCTTATGGAGGTGTAGACCCAAATGGTATTTTTCCTTTGTTTTTTATAAAGACAGCAGATTTCTTAGCTCCAAAGTTATCTGTTATTTTGCGCAAGTTAGCAAGAAGAGGAGCTTTTAGCACTAGTTGGAGAATTGGTAATGTTACTCCTTTATGTAAATGTGTTTGTGGTAGCTCAAGTCCCACTGATTACCGCCCAATTTCCATAACTCCCATATTATCTAAAGTTTTTGAACGTCTTCTGGCAAAACGTCTTAATAGGTTTGCTGAAGGTAATCATCTACTCCCTAGTTTGCAATTTGGTTTTCGTAAAGGCCTTGGAGCATGTGATGCCCTTCTTACAATATCCAATGCTGTACAGAAATCCCTTGATTGTGGTCGGGAAGTTCGTATGATTGGCCTTGATTTTAGTGCTGCCTTTGACCGTGTTAATCATGAGGCCCTTGTTTTCAAACTGAAAACAGTTGGGAGTGGGTGGGTTGTTTCTTAGCATTATTATTGATTTTTTAAGTAATAGATCTCAAAGAGTTGTTGTTGATGGGCACCATAGTGATTATAGGAATGTGATATCCGGTGTTCCACAGGGTAGTGTTCTTGGCCCATTACTTTTCATACTATATACACATGACATGTGGTTTGGCCTAGAAAACAAGCTTGTTGCATATGCAGATGATGCTACTCTCTTTGCGTCAATTCCATCCCCTGAATGTAGATCTAGGGTTGGTGAATCCCTTAATAGAGATTTAGCTAGAATTAGTGCATGGTGCAAATTATGGGGTATGAAGTTGAATCCTAACAAAACTCAAAGTATGATTGTAAGTAGGTCAAGGACGGTGGCTCCTCAACATCCGGATCTCAGTATTGATAATGTTTCTTTAAATATGTATGACTCTTTCAAAATTTTAGGTGTGATTCTCGACAGTAAATTTACTTTTGAGAAACATATAAGGTCTCTGTCTTCTTCAATTGCACAAAAAATAGGCTTATTGAGAAAGTCTTTCAAGATTTTCGGTGATCAATCTATTCTGAAGAAGTGTTTTAATTCTTTCATTCTACCTTGTTTTGAGTATTGTTCTCCTGTTTGGTCTTCAGCTGCTGATTCTCATCTTAATTTGTTGGACAGAAACTTACGGTCTATTAAATTTCTTATTCCTGATCTAGATATTAATCTCTGGCACCGTCGTTCAATTAGTTCATTATGCATGTTGCATAAGATTTTTCATAACTCTGACCATCCTTTACATTCAGACCTCCCTGGACAATTCTATCCTGTTCGTAATACTAGGCAGGCAGTTAATTCTAATAGCCAGGCCTTCTCCATCACGAGACTCAATACTACGCAGTACTCTAGAAGTTTTATTCCAGCTGTTACCAAATTGTGGAATGATCTTCCTAATCGGGTGGTTGAATCAGTAGAACTTCAAAAGTTCAAAGTTGGAGCAAATGCTTTTTTGTTGACCAGGCGGACATGAGTCTTTTTATAGTTTATTTATGACATATTTGTTTTTGATGCTGTTAATAGTTTATATATGACATGTCTGTTTTGACGTTGTTACTGTTTTTAGAATGATTTATTGTTAATTTGTTCTCTTCATTTATTTATTTCCTTATTTCCTTTCCTCACTGGGCTATTTTTCCCTGTTGGAGCCCCTGGGCTTATAGCATCTTGCTTTTCCAACTAGGGTTGTAGCTTGGATAGTAATAATAATAATAATATGTATAATTATATATTTACATATATAAATATATATATATACATATATATATACACATATAAATATATATATATACACAAACACACACACACACACATATATATACATATAAATATATATATATATATATATATATAAGTATATATATATGTATATATATACACATATTAATATATATATATATATATATATATATAAATATATATATATATGTATGTATATATATACACACACATATATATATATATATATATATATGTATATATATATATATATATATAATCAGCGCCCAAGCCCCCCCCCCCCGCTCCACCCGAGCTAGGACTAGAGAGGGCTAGCCAATATCAATATCAAAATATATCAATTATAATAAATCCATTAATTCTTCCCAATAAAATAAAATATCGTATTTTAACAGAAAAAAAATGGTTTCTCTTTTTAGAGAACATCTCAGACGTTCAAACACAGATGGATGTTGAGTAGCTAATGATCTAAAAGTTTGATGTTTGGGGAGACGATAAATGACATCCAAGCAGATGTTGAAGCAATTTCAAGCACACAGGAAAGAGTAAGAAAGTCATACACGTAAATGGAGAGAAAAGTCACAATGTCCCTCGAGGAAGAAAATGCGGTTTGGCAGCGAAGGAAAAAATGGAGTGGATGGGTGGGGAGAGAGAGAGAGAGAGAGAGAGAGAGAGAGAGAGAAATGGATTCTACTACACAGTAATGTCTAAAAAATAAAAGAGTTGAAAAAGGGATAGTGTCTAGTGTTTTGTGCTGAGAGAGAGAGAGAGAGAGAGAGAGAGAGAGAGAGAGATTCTACGACACAGTATCTATTGCCTAAAGAAATAAGAGTTGAAAAAGGGATAGTGTCTAGTGTTTTGTGCTGAGAGAGAGAGAGAGAGAGAGAGAGAGAGAGAGATTTTCTACTACACAGTATGTATTGTCTAAAAAAATAAGAGTTGAAAAAGGGATAGTTTCTAGTGTTTTGTGCTGAGAGAGAGAGAGAGAGAGAGAGGTTCTACTACACAGTATCTATTGTCTTAAAGAAAATAAAGAGTTGAAAAAGGGATAGTGTCTAGTGTTTTGTGCTGAGAGAGAGAGAGAGAGAGAGAGAGAGAGAGAGAGAGAGAGATAGAGAGAGAGAGGTTCTACTACACAGTATCTATTGTCTAAAAGAAAATAAAGAGTTGAAAAAGGGATAGTGTCTAGTGTTTTGTGCTGAGAGAGAGAGAGAGAGAGAGAGAGAGAGAGAGAGGTTCTACTACACAGTATCTATTGTCTAAAAGAAAATAAAGAGTTGAAAAAGGGATAGTGTCTAGTGTTTTGTGCTGAGAGAGAGAGAGGAGAGAGAGAGAGAGAGAGAGAGAGAGAGAGAGAGAGATTCTACTACACAATATCTTTTGTCTGAAAAAATAAGTTGAAAAAGGGATAGTGTCTAGTGTTTTGTGCTGAAAGAGAGAGAGAGAGAGAGAGAGAGAGAGAGAGAGAGAGATTCTACTACACAGTATCTATTGTCTAGAAAAAATAAAGAGTTGAAAAAGGGATAGTGTCTAGTGTTTTGTGCTGAGAGAGAGAGAGAGAGAGAGAGCAGAGAGAGAGAGAGAGAGAGAAAGAGATTCTACTACACAGTATCTATTGTCTAGAAAAAATAAAGAGTTGAAAAAGGGATAGTGTCTAGTGTTTTGTGCTGAGAGAGAGAGAGAGAGAGAGAGAGAGAGAGAGGAAGGGATTTTACTACACAGTATCTATTGTCTAAAAAAATAAGAGTTGATAAAGGGATAGTGTCTAGTGTTTCGTGCTGAGAGAGAGAGAGAGAGAGAGAGGAGAGAGAGAGAGAGAGTTCTTTACAGGTTTTCATGTCTTGAAAAAAAGAGAGATTAAGTGACAATGAGAAAAAGTGATTCTGTAATTATAGTACGCATTATGTATGTCCGAAAACTAGCGTTGAAAAAGGGATAGTCACTAGTCTTTTGTGCTAAGAGAGAGAGAGAGAGAGAGAGGAGAGAGAGAGAGAGAGAGAGATCATCTTCTCATCATTTACGCCGTCACCAGGCGTGAAGTCTAGTCCATGATTTGAGTCCAACGTTGCGTAAGTGTCGATTTACGCAAACAATATCTGTTTCCAAAACATTGACAACAACAAATTATGCTTCTGTAAACCTTGACAATCACAGCGATGCGTCGAATAAATCACGTGATCAATGAATCGTCCCTTTAAAAAAAAAAAAAAAAAAAAAAAAAACTATAATTTACTGCTTTGGAAATTTTACCCGTCAGGAATCCAATGTTAAAGTACCAATTTCTTTATATTGGTTTTTTTAAGCGTTTTTATCAGTGTACTTTTCTCGAAATTTAAATGGTTTTTATTAATGGACTTTTCACGAAATTTAAATCGTTTTTATCAATGGACTTTTCACGAAATTTAATTAGTTTTTATAAATGGACTTTTCACGAAATTTAAATCGTTTTTATTAATGGACTTTTCACGAAATTTAAAAAAGTTTTTATCAATGGACTTTTCACGAAATTTAAATCGTTTTTATCAATGGACCTTTGACTAAGTTTGAATCGTTTTTATCAATGCACTTTTCACGAAATTTAAATCGTTTTTATAATGGACTTTTCACGAAATTTAAATCGTTTTTATAATGGACTTTTCATGGAATTTAAATCGTTCTTATCAA
>NC_090730.1:167315609-167318911 GCF_036898095.1 Palaemon carinicauda
CAGAGATGTGATTATAGAGGTTGAAACTGCCTATCGATGCCGTAGCCCCTGATGCTGTCTCTTTGCTGTCTTACGATAATAATAATAATAATAATAATAATGATAATAATAATAATACTTTTAGTAATTTCGATAATATTTGTTATGATTTTTATAATTCGCTGACAGTTTAATGCACATATGCAGATAGAGAGAAAGGGGAGGATAATGTGACCATGCTCTCTCTCTCTCTCTCTCTCTCTCTCTCTCTCTCTCAGCTTTCTTCTTTCTTCACATATTTCACGCAAGACCTTAGGCCCCCCCCTATCTCTCTCTCTCTCTCTCTCTCTCTCTCTCTCTCTTCAATATTTATTTCACACAAGACATTCGTCTCAGTGAGATACTCTCTCTCTCTCTCTCTCTCTCTCTCTCTCTCTCTCTCCTAAGCTTTCTTATATTTATTTTACACAAACCTTCGCCTCAAAGTGTTACTCTATCCTAAGGCTTTGCATATGCTAATATATAGCAGCGAGAGAAATTTTGCCAACATGTTGTCAATTGCAAAGTATACACTACCGGTACCTAATACATAAATAAACAATTGTATGTGTGCAGTTAATGCTGAATCTCGTCTTAATTTGCTGGCCAGGAACTTACGGTTGTCACTGTTCTTAAGATATTTTATTTTTCCTTGTTTCCTTTCCTCACTGGGCTACTTTCCCTGTTGGGGCCCCTGCGCCAATAGCATCCTGCTTTTTCCAACTAGGGTTGTAGCTTAGCATTTAATAATGATAATAATAATAATGATAATAATAATAATAATAATAATAATAATAATAATAATAATAATAATAATATTAAATTGAAATCTGTGATTCTTCCATTAAATTTCAATAAGAAAAAAAATAATTTATTTGGTAGACATATATTTTCCCAGAATTTCATAACGAAATACATATTCTTAATATGCCTGTATTCCTGTTATATATTTATTTTTGCAATACTCTAAATACAAGCAGCGACCATAATATTCATATACAGTATTACTAAAAAATTTAAAATGCAGTATCCATTCCTAATAGGAGAGCATATTTCATATTAAACATAATTTGTTGGACCGAAACTTACGGTCTATTAAATTTCTTAGTCCTGATCAAGATGTTAATCTCTGTCCCCGTCGTTTAATTGGTTCATTGTGCATGTTGCATAAGATTTTTCATAATTCTGAACATACTTTACATTCAGATCTTACTGGACAGTTCCATCCTGTTCGTAATACTCGGCATGCAGTTAATTCTAATAGTTAGGCTTTCTCCATCATGAGGCTCAATACTACATAGTATTTTAGAAGTTTTATTCCAGTTGTTACCAAGTTGAGGAATGATCTTCCTAATCAGGTGGTTGAATCTGTAGAACTTCAAAAGTTCAAACTTGCAGCAAATGTTTTTATGTTGAACAGGCTGACATAAGGCTTTTTATAGTTTATATAGAAAATATCTGTTGTAATGTTGTTTTTGATATATTTTATTTTAATTGTTCATTGCTTCTTATATCGTGTATTCATTTCCTTATTTCCTTTCCTCATTGGGCTATTTTTCCCTGTTGGAGCCGTTAGGCTTATAGCATCCTTCTTTTCCAGCTAGGGTTGTAATAAGTTTATTACTTCATATATAGTTTATTTATTTCCTTATTTCCTTTCCTCACCGGGCTATTTTTCCCTGTTAGAGCCCTTAGGCTTACAACTTTTTACTTTTCCAACTAGGGTTGTGGCTTAGATACTGATGATGATAATAATAATAATAATAATAATAATAATAATAATAATAATAATAATAATAATAATAGTAATAATAATTATAATAATAATAATGATGATAATGATAATTATTATTATTATTATTATTATTATTTTAATAATAATGATGATAATAATTATAATGATAACAACAATAATAATGATAATAATAATAATAATAATAATAATAATAATAATAATAAATTTTTCTATTTTTTTTTCTGTTTATCTTGAGTTATCAGATACAAGTCTCAATCGTTGCGTATGGCTGATTTCATACAATAAATAAAAAGAAACAACTAACAACCACCATAAAGGAAAAAAAACAACTCAAACAAACAAAATAACAACAACACAACAACAACAACAACAACACCAACTACAAATGAATGATTATGCACAGTTACCCGCGCGAGCAATGCTGAAAGGGAAGAACTTAGTAGTTTTCAGACCATAAAAACACTATTTTAACGACGTAGTGAATGTTCATTGGGATATGGTGGTTTTAAAAAAAATAAACCTCACTGAAAGGGAGGTTAAATTTTTCTCTTGTAAAACTTTAAGCCTTTCTAAAGTTCATTTAGTTACTTAGGGAAGGGTTGGGGGGTGGGGGGGGGGGGACTTCGCTTTGTCTTCTTGAAAATGCGACTTATTAACGTATTTACCGTAATTGTATGTGTTTGTGCTTGTGTGTATATATATATATATATATATGTGTTTGTGTATATATATATTTATATATATATATATTTATACACACACACATATATATATATATATATACACACATATGTATATACACATGTATATATATATATATATATATATGTATGTATGTATGTATGTATATATCTAAAAACAAAAGACAGAAGGTATTGCTAAGAAATTTCACGTGGTTATTCATATATCTTCGGGATACGAATTTTTGTGATTGGTGAAGTCCACGCACACACACGCACACACACACACACACACATATATATATATATATATATATATAATATATGTGTGTATATATATATTGTGTGTGTGTGTGAGTGTGTATGTATTTGATTGTTTTTTTTTTTTGTTAATATTATAAGGATATGTAATTCATCCTATTTTTACAACCCTCTGGAAAGAAAATTAAAACTTCTTGTATATATATATATATATATATATATATATTAATATGTGTGTGTGTTTGTTTTCGATATACTATTTTGCAAAAGTCCTAACAACTTTAATTGAATATTAAAATCTTTATAAATGAAAAGATAATCAACCTATGTTGAAATTTTTAACCAAAACGGATATATTCATGTACAGGTAAACTAACTGTACAGTTGTGTGTACACCCACATAATCTTGCACATTTCTATTACAGAATAAATTAATTTTTATAATCTCGCACATTTCTCTTACAGAATAAATTAATTTTTATAATCTCGCACATTTCTATTACAGAATAAATTAATTTTTATAATCTCGCACATTTCTATTACAGAATAAATTATTTTTTTATAATCTCGCACATTTCTATTACAGA